>NW_019154124.1:8895150-8993357 GCF_002288905.1 Enhydra lutris kenyoni
ACAGACCTGTACCCCTGGGGATAAAAATATATGTTTATAAAAAATAAAATTAAAAAAAAATAAAGAAGAGATAAGAACTGGATAGTTCCTCTTAAAAAAAAAATAAAATAAAAAATAAATTCTGTGTTTATCTCACAATATCTCAGTCCTTCTATTTTTCTGGCTCTTGGAATGCTGATAAGCTGTGATGACCAAAATCCTTTGCAAATCTAAAAACATTTCTAGGTATTAGAAATATTTTTTTATAAATTAGTTTTGGATATAATGTGATAGAAAAAATACTTTTTATTTTTATTCTAAATTACTATAAATAAATTGAATCTAGAACCTTAACACAAAGTGATAAAATAGGATAATTGGTAACATTTGAAATAATAACTAGTTCAGAAGATTTCAAAACAGAAGTCTTCATTACATTCTGTCATAAAACATCCTTTCAGACTACTATCACAAATGAAATGGACTGTAAGTCCAATATACAACTATATTTCTTTCATTACTATATAATATAAATATGAATTGGAAAACATAACTGTATGCTTTGATATGTTAGAGTTATAATGCCATGTTTCATCAACAAAAATTAAATAGTAAATTAGATGACTAGTGCATTTCTTATACATAAAACTAAAGGTTCAATACTACACAACTTTTCCAAAGAATACGTAAAATGTTACAGATTAATTTTATAATTTTGAAGGCTAGTTATTGAAGGATATCTTATTACTGTAAGTGTCTAAAATGGCTTTTCTCTCATCAAACAAAGATTGAGTAGAAATCTGGATTTATCATCTAAATGACTCCTAACTATCTGAAATTAGAATTTCATCCAAGCACTAAATCTAAAAAAATAATCTTGGGATAAATTAATAGCTACATTTATTTTAGTAATGAGGGAAAGTATAAAAATACAAAGTAACATTTCACAGTTAGAATATTTCAAATGGAAACCCATTTTATTGTATTGTATGCTGCTCAGTTATAGAATTCTTGTTCAGCTACTATTCTATGTGACTTCAGATAACATCTGTTTTGGTATTCTCACCAAATCTAATTCAAGATGAATTGGCTAAAACACCCAACTGTCAGTGTTACCAAAGAAATAGAACTTCACTGGTAAAAAAAAGTTATTAAAGACATTGTTTAGTTTTAAAACTGGTAGAAGAAAAAAGTCAATAGAGAGCATTAAGGAGTTTGTTTGATCTGTAACTTATCCATACTTGATTTTCAAAATAAAATTTTAATTTTAACTTCTGGATCAAAGTTCTAAGCTTATGTCTTATGAAGATTTTTAGTTTTGCAGCCATAGAATATAATTTATAATTAAAA
The DNA here is from genome assembly GCF_002288905.1 of Enhydra lutris kenyoni. Taxonomy (NCBI): domain Eukaryota; kingdom Metazoa; phylum Chordata; class Mammalia; order Carnivora; family Mustelidae; genus Enhydra; species Enhydra lutris. The sequence goes on from NW_019154124.1 coordinate 8,896,480, forward strand.
GAGAAGCAGTCTTTTGATACAGTTCACAAGACTAGATATGCATCTGATTTAAAAAAAAAAAAGAATTATTGGTAAAAAGGAATCCATAGGTGCAATGAGGAGGAAATTCTGTTTGCACGTTATCAGTGATGAGAAATTAGATTTTTGAGAGCCATGTGTTTAGACAGTCTGCCTCTCTCTTTTCCTGTCTCTATGTCATAATACAATTTATATTATGCCATCTGGAAGGGGTACAGGCAACAACCAAAACAAAATCCAGTTCATAAAATTATAAGCTATATATCCAGCTGGAAAAAAAATATTAATGCTACTTTAGGCTTAAGATTTGTCTGACTCTGCTCTTTTGATTCACTGATGTAATTCTTTGTATTTTAGGATGCCCACTTTTTGACAATCTTGTTTTTGATAAGTGTCTAATCTCTCAGATAATCTTTTTACACAGTAACATGTGTTTTGGAATCTATCCAAGAAAGATATTACTGCCTTCTGAGAAAAGAATTAACTTGTTCTTTCCTAAAGAATTCCTCTTCAAGTATGTCCAAAAAAAAAAAAAAAAAAAAAAAAATTTTTAAAAAAAAAAAACATCCCAAAAAAAAAAAAAAAAAAAAAAAAAAAAAAAAAAAGCTTCTAAAAAAATGAATCATCTCAAAGATAACAACCATAAAATCTGGATGAACTTTTTAGAAATTTAGTTAGAGAAACCTGTATTTGCTATTTTTTGTTTGTTTGCTTATTTTGGAAAAGATGTAAAACTTGGAAGATGGTTATATTGGGGGATATTTCTCTCTTTTATAGCATGAGTTTGAAGGCAGGCAACTGCCCCAGTGTGGCATAGGAAAGTTAAAACTCAAGTAGAAACCTACATTCTTTCTGTCTTAAAGAACCAAAAGTTTGAATTAGGACAGTCATACTCCTAGAAGGTGACAAGGGGAATCCTGGAGGGGAGAAGGAAGGAAACCCTAAAATCTCTATGTAAACTCTGGCTAATCACTGAACCATGTAAGTATAGGGAAGACTTAAGGCAGCTTGCAGTGAAGGGTAAAAGTAGGAAAAAGTACTGAGGTGCTGCAAAAAAAATTTTGCAATTTGACCCTGCAGAAGGTAATTTTTAATTTATAGGAGTATAACAGAATGTGGAGCCTCAGCAACACAACTCTAATAATTTTCAGAATATAATCCAAAATTATTTAAATATGAAGAACCAATAAAATGTGATTCATTCTTCTGAAAGGAAAACAAAAAATAGATAAATCTGAAGATGTTCCCAAAATTATGTTGTCAGACAAGGATTTAAAAAAAACTCTTATAATGACAATGAATGAGGCAAAGGAAAATACACCTGGGACCAAAGGAAAAAATAGGAAATATCAGTGAGAAATAGGGAACAGAAATAGAAAATGCTATAATAAAATTATAGCTAATAAATAAATAAATAGCTATAATAAAAATATTAAATAGAAAATGGAAACTAAAGAAATTATAAACAAATATTTGAAATTAAAAAAAAATAGATAGGATAGGATCAAGAGTAGAATGGAATTGACAGAAGAAAGAGAAAAAGGACTTTAAAATTGATCAATGGAAATTATTTAAGCTGAAGTCCAGAGAGAAAAATATATTAATAGAAAAAACAATCAGAGCCTCAGAAAACATTAGGTAATATCAGATGGTCTAACATGGATACAATTGGAGTCCCAGAAGTAGAGGAGAGAATGTTGTAGTAAAAATGTTTGAAGAAACAATAGCCAAATATTTTATAATTTGGTGAAACTTCATAAATTAAATATGCAAGATATGCAGCAAATTCAAAACAGACCAAATGCAATAAATAAACTCTCTCTAGGCACATCATATCCAAACTGCAGAAATCCAAGGACATAAGGAAAATATTAAAAGAATCCAGAAAAATATGGCACATTATGATTCAAATGATTGTAGTCTTCTCATCAGAAATTATGAAGGCAGAAGGCAGTGGAATAACATGATGAAAGCCATGGGGGAAAAATAAAACAACAACTGCCAACCCAGAATTTCATATGTAGTGGCAATATCCTTCAAGAAAGAAGGCAGAATAGAGGTATTCTCAGATAAATAATTAACTAAGAAACAGTCATGTGAAGACAGGTACTGCAAGAAAAGTTAAAGAAAACTCTTTAGGATAAGAGTTTATGGTAGCAGAGGGAAATGTAGGCAGTCAAGAGGTAATACATACCATAAAAAGTGATAAATATAAGGATATATTATTTTTTCATTATGTTTAAATATGTGGCTGTTTCAAGCAAAAATTATGATACTTCCTTGCAGACTTTACAAAGTATATTAATATAATACATATACAGATTCTAGCATAAGGGATATCAAGGGAGGTAAATGGGCCAAAATGATCATAAAGTTTCTACACTTTACATGAACATGTATAATATCAACTCTAATTAGAATGTAAAAAGTTAAGGATGCATAATATACCTTTAGAAAAACCACTACAACATCAGGCTCTGTGCTCCGCAGGGAGCCTGCTTCCTCCTCTCTCTCTGCCTGTCTCTCTGCCTACTTGTGATCTCTCTGTCAAATAAATAAAATATTAAAAAAAAAAAAAAACCACTACAAAATACAAAATAATATGTATAAAGCCAATATATGGAAACTACCCAAATAATCGGAATAACATATTGAAAGAAAAAAGAAAAAAGAGCAACACAAAAATGAGATAGATGAAAAGAAATCAAGTAGTAAAGTTTCAGAACAAAATCCAACTATATTAGCATAACATTAAATATTAATTGAAAAAACTCCATATATATGGCACATAACACTGAAAAGATTAAAAAACAAACATAAACAAACACAAATACAAACAAATTTGGATATGGTATCCAAAAGAGACTCATTTTCAATATAAAAACATAGGTAAATTGAAAGTAAAGAGATGGAAAAAGATATATAATTCTGAGTAAATATAATAAAATCAGAAAAAAAAGTTTCCTCAAGAAAAAAGGAACTACTGGAGATAAAGAGGTTTATTTTGTGATGATAAACACTTTCATTAATAAAAGAAAACACAAAAATCACAAGATCATATCAATAGGTGCAAAAAATTTTTTTGATAAAATTCAACATCTATTCACAATGAAACTGTTCAGTAAAGTAGAAATAAAAAGAAACATTCTTAATAAGGTAGAATGCGTCTATAAAAACTTATAGCTAATATCATGTTTCATAGTAAAATATTTAATGCTTTCCATATAAGATCAGAAAGAAGGCATAGATGCCTACTTCCACCACTTTAAGATTTTAGTAGAGGATGTAACAATTGAAATAGAGCATGAAAAAGAAATAAAAGACAATAGACTAGGAAAATAGAAATAAAGTTGTATCTATTTGCTGATGGCACAATTGTTTCTATAGAAAATCCTAAGAAGTATACAAAAGAATAAATAGAATGAAACAAATTGAGAAGGTTGGAGTATGCTAGATTAAGATATACAAATCAATTGGATTTTATGTACTAGCCATCAATAACTGAAACATGATTTTTTAAATTCATTTTAAAACATTATCAAAATACCACATTGAGTTGTTACCTAAATATATTTTTGTATAACAAATTAATAAAATATGTGTAAGAACTCTACATTGACTGCTATAAAACTGGATAATTCATTAAATAAATATTAAATAAGACTTAAGTAAGTGAAGATATATAGGAAGATACAATATTGTTAAATATTATTAAAGTTTTTAATATATATAATATATATATATATGTGTGTGTGTGTGTGTGTAACTCATGACAATACCAATCAAATCCTAAAGGTATTTTAAAAACTGACAAGCTAATTTGAAAATTAATATGGAAATACAAATGACCTAGAATAGCCAAAACAATTTTTTCAAAGAACAAATTTGGAAGAGCTATACTCCATGATTTAAAGATCCACTACAAAGCTCTAGTAATCAAAACAACGTTGTATAGTTGAAGGAATAGACATAGGTCAATTATAATGGTGAGTACAGAAATTGACCAAACTCCATATGATCACCCGATTTTTGATGATGTTTTCAAGACCATTTGTTGGGAAGAAAAGACTTCCTTAACATATAGTGCTGGAACAATTAAATATATCTATGGAATAAAAAGGAACATCAATATATACCCCATGATATATACCAAAGTTAACTTGATATGGAACATAAATCCTATATACAAAAATAAAAACCATAACAGTACTAAATAAAACAGTAGATTATTTGTGTGAACTTGAGGTAGGCAAGGATTTAGATAGACACTAAGAAACAGAAACAAATAAAAATAATCTGTTGGCTTTCAACAAAATTCCTTTTTTGTTCCCCAAAACATACTATTTAAAAAATGAAAAGGCAAGCTGCAGATGGGGAGAAAATACACTACATGTGTCTGAGAAAGGATTTATATGAAGAACATATAAGAACTCTAAAACCCAATAACAGAAGACAAATAAAAACTATATAACTTTAAAATCTAATCTAATTAAAAACTATTTAAAATAATTGAACACACACATCACACAAAATATATATACATGGTAAATAAACACGTGAAAATACATCAACTACATTATTTAATTACAATTAAACAAATTACAATTATATTTTAAAGAAATTATAATTAAAGCAAAAAAGTTACCACAGCATGCTGATTTGAAGAGTTAACAGTAAAGGCTGGAAATTTCATGTGTTTTGTGAGGATATGGAGCCATTTTAACTCTCATGCACTGCTGCTGGGGATGTAAAGTTGTACAATTACATTGGAAAACAGGCAGTTTCTTTAAAAAAAAAACACACACACACACACACACACACACACACAAAACCACATTATATACCTACCAAATAACCCAGCTATTTTACTCCAGTTACTTACTTGAGAGAATTGATAACACATATCCACACAAAGGACTTACATGGAAATATTCACAGCAGTTTTATGCAAAATAACTAAAACTTCAAATAACACCACAGTCCATCATTGGATGCATGGATAAATAAAATGTAATTTATCTTTATAATTGAATAGTGTTCAACAATAAAAGTGAATGAGCTGCTGACATACACAATAGTATGTATGAATCTGTAAGTCATTGTGCTGAGAGAAGCCTGTTACAAAAGTATTCATGCAATTTGATTCTATTTATAAATATCTATAAAATGTGAACTGATCTATGGTAACCAAAATCATCTATGATTCCCTGGGGCAGGGTGCAGAGGGAGGGATGGACTGTAAAGGGGCTCATGGAATCTTTTTTGAGTGGTGCAAATATGTATCCTGATTTAAACAGTGGTTTTGCAATGTATATTTCTATCACAATTAGTTGAATTATATATGTTAGGTGGGTACAATTTCTTATATGAAAATATACCTGAATAAGGCTGATAAAATTGTGAAAATTCCATATCATGTTTGTTGGTAAACAAAACACAAAACAGTCCTGTCAACAAAACTAATTTATGCCATATTTTAACTTTTTAGAAAAGCGTCTACTAATAACTATCAGAATAATCTTCTTACAGAAAAATCATTTTTTCTTGTATATAACTGATAGATACATCTATATCTATATATTTATATAGATATAGATCGATCGATCTATAGATATATAGATATAGATATAGATATAGATATAGATATAGATAGATATAGATATATCTATCTCAGTTATACATTACTTTGTAATGTCCCAAATCAGTTAACATTACATTTTTGGCTTTTTCCTCCTTTTGTGGCATGCTAACTTTACTAACTCTAAAATCAATTAAGAAAATATAAGACTAATTCTCCAGAGAAGTCAGAAAATTAAGGGTAAAACAGTTAAACCAAAAGTAGTATAATTTATAATGTGTCTCTTTCATTGCACTAAAAGGTGTTTTTTTTAAATTATTTTTTAGGGGCACCTGGGTGGCTCAGTTGGTTAAGCGACTGCCTTCAGCTCAGGTCATGATCCCAGAGTCCTGGGATCGAGTCCCACATCGGGCTCCCAGCTCCATGGGGAGTCTGCTTCTCCCTCTGACCTCTCCTCTCATGCTCTCTCACTCTGTCTCTCTCTCGAATAAAAAAAAAAAAAAATTTAAAATTATTTTTTATTTTTTAAGTTTTTATTAACATATAATGTATTATTTGCCTAGGGGTACAGGTCTGTGAATCATCAGGCTTATACATTTCATAGCATTCACCATAGCACATACACTCCCCAATGTCCATAACCCAACTGCCCTATCGCTACCCTGCACCCCCTAGCAAGCCTCAGTGTGTTTTGTGAGATTAAGAGTCTCTTATGGTTTTTTTCCCTCCCGATCTCATCTTGTTTCATTTTTTCCTTCCCTACCCCCCACAACCCCCCACCCTGCCTCTCAAATTCCTCATATCAGAGAGATCATATGATAATTGTCTTTCTCTGATTGACTTATTTTGCTTAGCATAATACCCTCTAGTTCCATCCATGTCATTGCAAATGGCAAGATTTCATTTCTTTTGATGGCTGCATAGTATTCCATTGTGTGTGTGTGTGTGTGTGTGTGTGTGTGTATGTATATATATACATATACATATATATATATACACCATTTTTTCTCTATCCATTCATCTGTTGATGGACATCTAAGTTCTTTCCATAGTTTGGCGATTGTGGACATTGCTGCTATAAACATTTGGGTGTACATGATCAGATCACTACATTCCTATCTTTAGGGTAAATACTCAGTAATGCGATTGCTTGGTCATAGGGTAGCTCTATTTTCAACTTTTTGAGGACCCTCCATGCTGTTTTCCAGAGTGGCTGCACCTGCTTGCATTCCCATAAAAGGTGTTTTAAATTTCTGTAACTATATCTACCTTTGGGTACATAATGCTAATGGATGTAATTTTATGTTTAATGATTTTCAGGTATTTATTTTTATGTACTTATATTGTATCTTAACTTCAATACATATTAAAATCTGAAAAAAAATTTCATCATCCTTAACTGAAACATAGAAATATTAATGTTGTCAATCACAGAAAAAAAAGGTGAATGATGCAAATCCAGGTTTAATCTTTTGTCTCCTTATCCAAGAAACCATTTCTTAGGCTGTACCTTAAAAGTAAAATCGTGTTAGTGCCATATTCCCATTTCAAACCATGAGTTTTCATTTTCTATTGAAAGTTAGAAGCATGTTTCCTTTACTTTGATACAGTAAGTCTTTTAACTTCTTAGTAGAAAGAGGTTTTATAAAGTTGAATTTAAAAAGAAAAATGTATATGTAAATACACTGTTGGGTTAGTTGAAGGAACCGTGTACCCATAGTCTGCTGACCTGGGTTCAAACCCTGGTTCTATTATTGCATTTCTGTGGAATGAAAACAATCCCTTTCTCATAGTGTGGCTCTCAGGAACATAGAACCTTAAAGATTTTATAGTCTGCATGTTGACATCTGCTTGATTTTTTGAGCCAGATGTACATTAAAACTTGTTTTCTCAGTGCAGTATTAGTACAATTTAAGGCAAGGTGCCTTGTCTCTCAATTGGTTTTATTCACTAATAAAATGGGACTAATTATATCTACTCATGGTGTTGATGTGAGATTTAGAGATGTATAATTATATACATAAGCATAATGGTGAGAACATAAGATTTATCAATTTTTATAGCTTTTTTAAGTGGTGTCAGTTAAAATAGTGGTAATTGGGAGAATCTCATTCACTTTTCCCAAATCAAATTTAAATGGCCATGAAAACAGGCAGAAAAGACAATTATAGATGACACAAAAAATTAATAAAGAGCCATGTTACAAATGAGGCAGATACTGTTCCAAAGAGAATTGTCCCATCTACCACTTCTACCACGGTCTGTGAATACTGTTTGTAACTGCCCGTCGTTTTCCCTCTTTCTCCCATGAATTAACATTTCTACAAACAAATCTCTTTGTATTTTTTCACTATATCTCCAACCCCACTGTCAATATACAAAAACTCAGGGAACAGAGGGAAAGAGCCACAGTACACGGAACATTTGCTGAAAGACAGCTTGAATGGATTTCACTTAAAGTATTTACTCCGCATTTTTGCTGGTCAGTTTCTTAGGTCTAAAGCTTTGGGAAGGAGCATGGATCTACAGTGTGGCTCTCAGTACCACTGATAAGCAAAACCTCTACTTCAATTTCTGCAACCTACAGTAAGTTGAGCTAGTACAATTTAGCAGGATTTCTGTAGAATTTTCTCCTGACCTCACTGCTTACTATTCCTTTAAAGAAAATGAGGCGGCCTTGGAAATTCTGAGGAAATGTGTGTATTTTTCCTTCCTTTAATAGGTAGGTATAATGTTTTATTTCTTGAGCTAGATGCTGGTTACATGGGTAGGCTTTGTTTGTTAAAATTCATTGAACTTTACATTTATGAAATATGAAGAATTCTGTCTGTACCTCAATTAATATAGTTATTATTAATAAGTAAGATAAGTAATAAAATAATATTTCTCTGCATTTCATGATGTAGAAATTATATGAACTTCTCTGAGTAAGAAAGAGGGAAATAAATTGTGAAAATTAAGAATGATTACCCCTCCCCCAAATTATTTCAGTTTGTATCATATAGAAAATTTATTCTTACATAAAGGAGTTTGGAATATGGTCTATAGACTGTAGTCCAACTTGAGGATCCTAGGATTCTTGATTCACAGTAGCAATTAGAAAACCCTGCTAAGTTTTATCACAAATGTACCTGTTGAACTTCATTTAACATAGCCTTACAAAATGTATGTGTTCTCTGGAACACTAATTCTTCTCCATATTAATATGTGATACAGAAGAGTAAAAAATTCTGTGGTCAAATGAGTTTTAATATTAATCAGTTAAGTAAAATTTAATAGTTTTCTTTACTACAGTATTTCCTAAACTGAAATTTGCTATCTTTTCTAGATTTTACTTCAGTATCTGAATGAACACAATATTAACTCTTTCAGAGTCATATTATTTTCTCTGCCCATCATCTGAAATGAACTGGAATAATCATATTACAAAGTGAAGTTCAACTACTAAGGTAAGCTATACCTTTGGGACTGATCGTTTCCCACACTTCCAGAGTTTCACTGCAGACATTTGTAGCCCCTTTGAATTATGCAGCAGAATTTTTCAGAATGAAGGTTTCTTGGTTGACATTATTTTTATAGCATATCACCCTTTGCATGAGACAGCTCTAAAAATGGCATTTCCAGCATCTCTAGCATTCACCTACTCTCAAAGGAGAATCATACATCTAGTAGTTTCTGCTTTCTACAAATCCATACCACAGCAATAGGGTCAGAATAGAACACAGCAAAAATTAAAAAAAAATTTTTTTTGCTTGGTGAACTCAGTCATTGCACAAAGAGCTGTGATGAAATAATCTAAAGTTAAGGACTGGTATCTGAAAAACTACAGAGATTTTCCTAAAAGTAGCCTACCAATGCAGATACCTAAAAATGACCAGTTTATGGGAACTAGCATAGCATACATAAAAAGTAACAGAGACAAGGAAAAAGGTTGCTTAAAACTAGAATGAGATCAGAGACACTTAAGATTGTCATTCCATATTAGGGGTGTACTTTTACGTGTTGATATGTCAATAAATATAATAATACTAGTTTCAATATTGCAGCGTTACTGTGATTTTAGTAATGTTATATTTGGGGGGAATAGCAACAATAGAAACAAGCTAAGTGATATGCTACAACTTTTAGAGTATCTTGTTTTATAGTTTTGAATTTGAAACTTTAAATGTTTTACATGAATTATAAAATAAAATTTTTAAAAATATCCCCATGTCGGGGAGATGGAGAGGAGAAGGGAGTTGAGGGAAATTGGAAGGGGAGGAGAACCATGAGGGACTATGGACTCTGAAAAACAACCTAAGGGTTTTGAAGGAGCGGGGGGTGGAAGGTTGGGGGAGCCAGGTGGTGGGTATTAAGGAGGGCATGTATTGCATGGAGTACTGGGTGTGGTGCAAAAATAATGAATACTGTTACGTTGAAAAGAAATTAAAAAAAAAAAATCCCCATGTCCCCACATCGGTTTGGTTACATAACCACTCAGACAATAATTATTTAACATGATTTAAAGACATGGTATTTTAACTGACAATTACTGGGATATGCTTTAAGGATTAAAAATATCATCAAAAACATTTGAAACTGAATTAAATAGTCATTGACAGTAAAAATATTGGTATTAAGTGAATATATATTAAACAATATAGGTAATATACAAAGCAAGGATATAATCAGTATTTTTAGAATAAAAGAAAATCACATATAAAATAGAGAAATTGAGTAAAATTCAAGTAATATTTCTTTTCATTTACAAATGTCAGCATACACTTATTATTAATCTTCTTTTTTTTAAAAAAAAGTGCTTTTTCCAAGCTCTGTTCATCGAGAGGGCATAAAGGCAATGACAACACAGAAGCAACCACAGTCTTTTACATGCTTTTACATGCTGCTACTCACTAAAAGAAACAAGGATACTTTGAAAAATTACTAAGTTTTCAGATCTGGGAGAAGGAAAAACATATTTTTATTATTAATTAATTTATTTATAATTATTTCTAAGAAATTATAATTTATTTATTATATACATTATATATAAACATATACATATATGATATAAGAAATAAATGTGCATATATATATTTCTTATAAGATGAACATGATGTAGATTGTCCGAGAAAGTAAGGAATCTATCCAAGACTACTGAGATCACCTTAAAAGGATTCAGTAGCCAAGTTGAAATGGCTCTTCATGGTTAAAGATAAAACATTTTGGGGCATCAAAAAATAATGATTGCAATGAAATAACACATAAAATACATGGGAATCAATGAATTTCTCATGCATCACCTTTGGCTAGGTTTGTCTGGAATATTCTCAATAACCATTGCATTAGATTGATTCTTTTTTTTTTTTAAAGATTTTATGTATTTATTCGACAGAGATCACAAGTAGGCAGAAAGGCAGGCAGAGAGAGGAGGAAGCAGGCCCCCCGCTGAGCAGAGAGCCCGATGCGGGGCTCGATCCCAGGACCCTGGGATCATGACCTGAGCCGAAGGCAGAGGCCTCAACCCACTGAGCCACCCAGGCGCCTCTAGATTAATTCTTAATATCACCTCATTGCGCTCACAAATTGCGCTTTCAATTTGGAGGCCAAATCATATAGTTACTCTACCTTTGTAGGGTACTGATGTAATAACTCATTATTCTGCAAATCGACAAATAAAAAAAGAAAGTATGCTACTTTATAATATAAACTGTTTAAAGGTAGCCAAATATTTGCTAAGGTTAATTTCCTTTATAGAAATCGAGCTAATAAAGAAACAAAAAGAACTATAAAATTATCATTTTACAGGGCCAGGTTAAATAATGGATCTAGATAATAATTCTTACCAGATGCTATAAAAATCACAAGAAATGTTGCTAGTGAACTTAATAATGGATGAATTGGGTAACAACAACTGAAAACACTGAAATATCTTAGAAAAACCAGGCCATATGTGCCCCTGAAGTAATAGTAAATGTAGATACAAACCACCTACAAGTTATTCTTGCCAAAATTTGAGTCTGAATCTGCAAACTTCTGGATTTAATCCCAGGAAATATAAATGAAAGGGAAAAAAAAGTGTTGAATATTATCAAGAGAGAGCAATAAATCAAATACAGATTATGGAACATGTTTAACTCAGAGTGATTAGCCCAATTCCCTAAATAAATAAATGGCTTGGAAAAAAATTGTATGTGTATATGGGAACTGTTTTATTGTTACAGAGCAAAAGATATTTGAGACATACCTAGAATATCTCCAAATATTTGAAACCTAAGTAAAAGTTTTGAAATCATTTGTGGGTCAAAAAGACATCAAAAGGGAATGTGAGAGGTGACATCAATAATTATCTGTAGAATATTTAGAAAATAGTAAGATATTATGAAAAATTTATGGCAATAAATTCAACAACTTGAATGAAACGGACAGAGTCCCTGCAAACCAGGAACTACGAAATTTCCTGAAAAGCTCAATCAAGAAAAAATAGGTACCTTGAATAGTCCATGCAACTTTTAAGGAAACTATATTTGTATTTTCAAACGTGACTGTGAAGACAACATCTGGCCTAGATACTTCCTTGGTGAATGCTCTTAAACATTTACAGACAAAATTATACTAATTATATGCAAAATCTTCCTGAAAATAGCAGAGACAAGATTTACTGTAATACCCAAACCAAACACAGACTTGTTTTCTCTATGGGACAAAAGCCTTAATTTGGGGGTAAGAGCAAAAACAATTTTTGCCAGTAGTATGTCAGTGAAGAAAACCCACGCACAAGGGAAAAGAAAACTATAGACTGGGGAAGGGACAGCCGGAATCCAGACTAGGGGGAGAGGAGCACTAAGGCATCTCTGAGTGTCTGACTCCACATATCTGATTGATGTTCTCTTCCTAAATGACCAATTTGTAGGCTAGTAAGGATAGAGCTGTTTATCAATTACAGTACTTTTTAATGAAAAGATACAGTAGTTTTTTTAATGAAAAGAATAGAAACCTATCCTTAGAATTTTGCTCAAGGAAGGTGTTTTCCACATTTATGCATATCTATTTAACGATGGTTAATAGTAAAATGGTAACTTAATATTGGGGAATTTGCATGTTTTCTAAAAACAAAGTATCTTTTTGCTAGTTATATTTAATTTTAATATCTTTTTAGGTTAGCAATAGTTTCTTATTTTTTTAAATTAAATTAAATTTAATTTAATTTTAATGTCTCTTTAAGAAACAAAATCAAGAGGCACCTGGGTGGTTCACTTGGCTAGGCGTCTGCCTCAGGTCATGATCCCAGATGCTGGGATGGAGCCCTGCATCTGGCTTCCTGCTCCAAGGGGAGCCTACTTCTCCTACTCCCTTTACCCCTTCCCCCACTTGTGCTCTCTCTCCTTCTCTCTCTCTCAAGTAAATAAATAAAATTAAAAAACAAAAACAAAAACAAAATCAATGGGCTTCTTTGTACAAGTCAAAGCACTTAAGTATTCTCTACTTTATCCATCTCTGGGAGTTCACCTGACATGGGTATTGATCCATTAAGGCTACAGCTCACTGGCATATTACATTAGTTTGGGGAATCCGTTTAGATGATAGGAAATGCATCAAAATAAAAAATATATATATATCATTTCAGGTAGCTTTGAAATTCTTATCTCCTCACTTTATGCTGATTCTGAAATGACCTTCTGTCTCCTTTCCATCCATTTTAATCTTACTATTCCTCTATGCCTGTCCAACGTCAGTTTCTCTGTAAAACATTATTGCACTCTACAAAACTTATATTGGCCTAATTGGTTGTTCTGTGCATTCGGCACACATATAGCCATCCATGTGTTTATTCTATTTTTCTCTTACAATTTTTAAAATGTATATGGTATTTTATATTTTACAATATCCTTCTATTTAATTTAATTCTCCTTTCTCCTTTCCCATTTTCTATGCTTTTGGTTCATTTCTAAAAGGTACTATGCCTTGTATTAAATTTTATAGCCATAATTTCTAGTATATCTTTTTTTAAAATATTTTATTCATTCATTCATTCATTCATTCATTCATTCATTTGTCAGAGAGCAAGAGAGACAGAAAGAGCACAAGCAGGGGGAATGGCAGACAGAGGGAGAAGCCAGGCTCCCTACTGAGCAAGGAACCTAGATCCCAGGACCTGGGATCATGACCAGAGCCAAAGGCAGATGCTTAACTGACTGAGCCACCCAGGCATCCCTCTCGTATATCCCATTCATGTTAGGAACCAAATGGTTTTGATAAGCAGATTAAGGTAATATGATAGTTTTTTTTCTAAGACTAAGATCTAGAGTAAAGGCAATAGATATTAAAAGTTTTCTGTCATAACTAATTTGAGATGATGTAAGACCACAGAAAGAAAATGTTACTTGAGGCACTTTTAGAGAATGAGACAAGATAAGGAACTAAGAGAATTAAGTGTATCAGATATTCTCTTTGTAACAGGACTTATATTGAAAAATTTTTATATTGACTCCATGTGTGTGTATGTATGTGTGTCTACCTCATAAGAGCCTGATATGTGGTCAGTATTCCTTTTTACTGATAAGAACAGATACTACACTACACTTGATCTTAGCCACAAGGCCGAGAAGCGATAGTATTCCTTTTTATACCCCAAAGAATTGTAGACACTGAGTCTCAAAATCTTTAAAGTGGAAGAGCTGAAATTTTAGCTAAGGTTGTTTTAATTAAGTCATGCATTCTTTTTCACTCTACCATACCTCCAACATTTTGTCCAGGAAGTACTCAAGATTCTAAAGAAAGCATTTTCCTATGTCAAAAAATTGAACATGGAGCACATCACTGCAAAATGTTTTGCATAAAAAATGCTCATCTTCTGGCAGGTAAATGCTTGATTAACTTGCAGAGAAGAGTTCTTTAAACTTAAAATCATCTACACATTAAAATTTGGAAATTTGTGAGGGAAAAATGTGGCTTTGGCAAACAAAATCCTAAGCTTATAACCAAATTTAGGAACTATTAATATTGAAATGTATTTTGTCTTTTTTTTTTTTTAAGATTTTATTTATTTATTTGGCCAGGGAAAGAGAGAACGAGTCAGGGAAAGCACAAGAGCAGGGGGAGGAAGAAGCAGACCCCCCTCTGAGCAGGGAGCCAGAGGCAGGGGTGATCCCAGGATGCTGGGATCATGACTTGACCCCAAAGCAGATGCTTAACTGGCTGACTGAGCCACCCAGGCATCCCTTGAAGTGCATTTTGAAAGGCCTAGAAAAATACAGAAACTTGGATAAAGAAAATTAAGAGAGAAACCAAAAGACGCTCTATGATAATTTAGATATCTGGATATAATGAAATATATCTAATTTTGAACAATCCTAAATCAACATATTGACATGAGGAAATGCAACTAAATCCAATATTTTATTTCCTGAACCCATAGAAAGAGTTGGATTTGCTAGTCAATTGCTTTTGGGCGTTATTTTCATTTGTTTTGAAACTGTATTCTGTAAGATCAGTTGTGCCTTTAGGGTAACATCTGACTGCATGAGATAGCTAAATATACAGATAATCATTTAACCACGCATCCTTTCCTAGATATCTGACAAGCATCTTTTATATTACCTGGCCTTCAACAAGGCCCTGGATGTATATTTTAAACAAAAAAGATATCTTACTCCTATGGAAAAGTTAAAGGAGGACTGAACATCACAGAAATAAATGAAGATTATTGCTTACTAATAAGTAAGTGATAAGAAAAATAAAGCAGGGTAAGGGATTAGGGGTTATTAGGAAAATCCTCTCTTAAAATTTTAACAGGAACGTGAATCAAGTGAGGGATAAAACACACTATATTCAGGGAAAGAGTACATAGTTTTCACAGACAGTGTGTACAAAGGCCCTATAGAAGGCCATTCCTCAAAATAATAGGTATAAAATAGATGAATCCTTAAGTCATCTTTTTTGTTCCAGTGCTGATATATGACTTAAAAATAAGGAGAACTAAATGGGAAAATGGTAAATAGAACAGAAATATCTTTTGTTCCCACTATAGATTCTAAATTTTCTAAAAAGTTCTTTTTCTTAATTCAACTTGTGTGTAAGACCTTTTAATTTATATCTAGAAAACAGCCACAGTGATAATTAAAATTTCCTCGGAAATTATTTAATCACTCAACTGTTAGCATAAATTGAATCAATTTTAAACTAATGGACTGTAGAAATAACAGTAAAATTATATGATGTTACACATGACTAAAATCTAGGCTGAATTAATTTACATTGAAAGCTTTGCTTAATTAAAACACAGGCTTTAAATAAATATCATTTTTTGTTTATATGTCTAATCCAAAACAAGTAATGGTCTTTAAATATAGTAGAGTAAGATATCCTTTTATAGTCACATAAAAAAATGATAGGAATGCTTTGTTTTCAAATATTTGCTGTCTTTAAAACTCCTTATGTTGTGTCCTTACCTGAAAGTCATACGAATTTCAACTGCTTTGTAATCAATTATACAAACATAATCATGTTCTTAGATTATATTCTATGAATATATAACATTACTACTGCCTTATTACCTAATTACTCACAGCTTTTTAGTAATCAATCATATATCTGCTTTTTATTTATTTCATGGTTAATTGGAGATAACTAATAGATGTGTTTACCTCTCTCCATGTAAGTCTTTCTAAGGCATCCATCATGAAGTACATGAAAAATTATATCTGTTTTAAGATTCTTAATATTCAGTTTAAGAAAATGAAAACTCAAAAATACAAATTTCTGAATATCATATTTTACTTTGGGAGTTATTAAAAATAATCAGAGAATAATAACGGGAAAATTTCAATTAATTTACATTTTTTCTGAAACACTTGTAAAAAATGATAAATCCTGTCAGTAGGATAAGATTTACTATAAAAAGTTTCCATTTTTTATCACATTTATTTATTAGGATATACTTAACGGAAAAAAAAAAGATGACACATAAATTTGGTCTATTTATTACATTTTAGATTCTGTGTTTATTAGCTTTGTCAAATGTTACTGTTACCTTATTCCCCTGGAAAGGAAGATGGTTTAACTTTAGAAAACTAAAAGTAGGAGCACCTGGGTGGCTCAGTTGGTTAAACTTCTTCTGGCTTTGGCTCAGGTCTTAATCCCAGGGTCCTGGGATTAAGCCCTGCACTGGGCTCCCTGCTCAGCAGAGAGCCTGCTTCTACAGTTCCCCTGCTTGTGTTCTCTCACTCTCTCTTTCCTTTCTGTCAAATAAATAGAGTTGTTTTTTTTTTAAAGATTTCATTTGTTTATTTTACAGAGAGAGAGAGAGAGAGAGCACAATCAGGGGGAGTGTCAAGCAGAGGGAGAGTGCGAAGCAGGATCCCCACAGAGTGGGGGAGCCTGATGTGGGATTCCATCCCAGGATCCCGGGATCATGACCTGAGCCAAAGGCAGTCGCTTAACCAACTGAGCCACCCAGGTGCCCTCAAATAAATAGTCTTTAAAAAAGAAAAGTAGTTAAAGTGCTTATATTATCCAAAATAAGGCCTATTTGAGCTAATACATTTTTTAAAATCTGTTATTAACATTATTTTCTGTTAAAATTGATGTTGAATAAGGAAATGGATTATTATTTTCAATACTGTTAATAAGGCTTACTTAAAATGACTTTGGGGAAAAAAACACTACCAAGTGAGTAAGAAAACATTGCTACACTCACATACTTCTAATATTTCACTTAGCAAGTGGTATGGAATGGGTTATCTTCTCTTTCATCTTCTTCCCTAAGCTCCACTAGATCTCCCTGAGGATCAGTTAAAAGCCCTTTCCTTCTCTGTGGTTCCAAAGTCTAGCATAATGCCTAAAACAAAAATCCTCTTAAATCTAACACAGCATACAGTCAATGCCAGGCACACAGTAGACTTTTCTTCAGGTCGCTGCTCAAGTATCACCTGACTGGAGCCTTTTCTGATTACTCTAAGACTCTAAGATAAGAATCCCTCCCCAATCCCAAATACCCATTCACTTTGGCATTTTTTTTTTCCTTTGGCTTTTGCATTTACTACCATATAACATTCTATACATACTATTTTTGCTTATCCTTAGCATTTACAATAATTGACACTTATAGGAGCTCAGTAAATAGTTGTGGATTTAATGAATGGATGAATGAGGAATCTAAGTAGTTTAAGAACCAGTATCATCTGAATATTATTCAGCCATAAAAAGAATGCAGTCTTGCCATTCTGGAATGACATGGATGAAGCTAGAGGGTATAATGCTAAGGCAAGATAAGCCAGTCAGAGAAGACAAATACCCTATGATTTCATTCATATGTGGAATTTAAGAAAAAATTAACAAAGGGAAAAAGTGAGAGAATGAGAGACAAACCGAGAAACAGACTCTTAACTATAGAGAACAGACTGACGGTTACCAGGAAGGAGGGTAAGTGGGGAGGATGGGTTAAATAGGCAATGGGGATTAAGGAGTGCCCTTGTGATGAGCACTGAGTGACGTATGGAAGTGTTGAATCACTACATTGTACACCTGACGATAATATAATTCTGTATGTTAATTAACTGGAATTATAATAAAAACTTTTTTCAAAAAAGCACCAATATCATCATGTGAGAGAGTTTTTAAGTGGCCTCTCCTTATTATGCTTCTGATAGTCCCCTCCCCAGTACTTCTCTTGGATCCTGATGTTTCCGATTTTGAGGTTCTTCAACAGCTTCTACACAGGGAGTTCTGGTGGTATTTTTAAGAGAACTAAAATTGAAAATAGTTATTATTTCTGTTATAACACTAAATCTCACTAATTTAATCTCTATAGAACTTATAATGAACTATTAAACTGTAAAAAAAAAATACATCAATGTATAAGTAACAAACACATGCTAGTTTTGCCATACTCAAAACCAGAGCTGTCCAATAGAATATTCTGCAATCTTGGAAATGTCCTATGTCTGTGCTATCCCACACAGTAAACACGAGACACAAGTGGTTATCGAGCATGTGAAATATGGTTAGTGAGACCAAGGAACTGAGTTTTTAAATTTTATTTAACTTTAACTTAAATTTAAACAGCCACTGGAGGGGCACGTCAGTAGTCTGCTTGAGGACTCTCTCTCTCTCTCTCTCTCTCTCCCCTCTACCTTTTCCCCTGCCACTCTGTCTTCCTCAAAAAATAAAATTAAATAACCACTGGAAATAGTATCTATCATATTGGATGAACAGCTTTAAACAATTATTTTCCTTATACATGTTGAGAAATTTTAAAAGAAATAACTCAAGAAAATTAGTAAAATTTTAGAAAATGCTAAGAAGTTAATTTTGGCAATAATGACAGTTTTCATAAAATTATTATGGAAATTATTGTGGAAAATGATAGCTATTGCTTATGAATTATTACAAGGATTTTTGCTTGTGTTGTAATATTAAAATACAGAGTGAGCTATAAAAGAGCTATAATAGCCGAAAGAGTCATCTGATGGTAAAATAGTTCTAGGAACATACAGTTCATTATACCATGCTCTATTGATCCTTTATCTAGTTTGGGATCAGGATAAATAACAAATGTGGGTTATATGTTGGCTAATTAAATTTAAATAAAATAAATTATTGAGTAGAGTGGTTTTGCAATGACTATATCTTGGGGATATTTGCATTACATATAGGACATATGAAAATAGACGCTGTAAATAATGATCGGCTTGTTTTTTTAAAGTTAAAAAAAGTTCTCAAAAATTAAAACAAAAAAAGGAACAAAAATAAAAATTTGTCCTGAAAGATTTTGCTGCCATAAAATGAGTGAAAAATAGAAGTTAGTAACTTGCTTTCAACATTGCACTCTGATGAATCTAACTCATTCACTAAGCCAGTCACAAATAGGTGCTCCATCATAGACGTAGTTTTGCTGAACACTTCTCCCATAGACTTTCTTCCTTGATAGCCAGCCTAATTATGGAAGACCCAGATAATACAAAAATAACAAATTATGTTTAAAAATTGACTAAGGAGAAGAGAAGACAGAACTCACAAATGCCAAAGAAATGCCTGTGTTTCTAGAAAATTCCTGGAAATCAAAGAAGTGTTGTTATAACTAATAGAATAATCTAGTAGTGAAGTAGGAAAATAATATGCAAAAATCAGTATCTTTCCTGTAGATAACAGCAACTATCAACAACTAGAAAATGCACTGGAAAAATCCCCATGAAAATAGCATCTAAAATGAAAAAATACTTACAAATAAGGATAGTAAGAGATATTAAATACTTCATTGAGGCCAAAAGGAGTGACTGTATTAAATTATAAAACCCATACAGATCTATCCAATATCTTAATAAGATGTGTATTTATGTATGTGCATGTATGTGTGTGTGTATATATATATATACATATATATATGATTCAAAAATAAATCTCAAGGTGTTTATTGTAAACTTCATGCAGAAAAGTAATTTATAAGAATAGTCATTGATATTTCAGGAAAGGAAATAATGAAGAGGAGCATATTCTACCTCATATCATAACAAAATATAAAATTACACAATTGAATAATGTGATATTTTAGAAGAATAGACAGAATTCATTAAGGCAGAAAGGAGTACAGTCATACATGTATATTCAGAATATATGTTTTTAAATAAGCAGGAAAAATTGTATATAATTAAAACTATATTATTTGTATAATTGATTTGGAGAAAAAAATTTAACACTAGATTTCTTTTTTTTTTTTTTTAGGATTTTATTTATTTATTTGACAGAGAGAGAGAGAGAGAGAGCACACAAGCAGGAGGAGCAGCAGAGGGAGAGACGTAGGCTCTCTGCTGAGCAGGGAGCCTGATATGGGGCTCGATCCCAGGACCTTGAGATCATGACCTGAGCCGAGGGCAGATCCTTAACTGACTGAGGCACTCAGGCACCCTGATTTGGAGAAAAATTAATGATAATCTATACCATACATAAAACCAACATTCTTGATATTTGCATATTAAAATAAAATTTGAAAACTAGTTTAATAGTTGTAATTTTACATTTTTAAGTATGACTCATAAATATAAAATATGAGTAAATACTCTTACAGTTTAAGGTAGAGAAGGTTTTGCTAGTCTGTGGATTATTTACAAATAAAGAGATTAATGCATTTAAGTATCTGAACATTTAAAATTTTGTAATAAGATACACATATTATAGAAAGTGAGAAGTAAAACTATTCACTGGAACAAAATAGTTGCAAAGCATATTAAGAAAATGAGGCAAACAGAAAGTAATTCACAAAAAACAGAGTAACAATTTGCAATAGGCATTTGAGATTAACTAAATTTCTTATGTTAACAAGAAACTGTAAATTGAAACAATGGAGAAGAGGTGTTAATAATGGCCTACTGGCTAGATAATTTTCATAACGTGGTTATCTCATCTTTTTTATTATTACAGATACTTATTTTGTGTTAGAAATTGTAAATGTTGGGACGCCTGGGTAGCTCAGTCGTTAAGCATCTGCCTTCGGCTCAGGTCATGATCCCAGGGTCCTGGGATTGAGCCCCTCATCAGGCTCCTCGCTCAGCGGGAAGCCTGCTTCTTCCTCTTCCACTCTCCCTGTTTGTGTTCCCTCTCTTGCTGTGTCTCTCTCTGTCAAATGAATAAATAAAATCTTTAAAAAAATGAAATTGTAAATGTTGGAATGCTGTGAAGATGAAAAAGAAATTTTATGCAATATCTAACAATTCTACTGAGAAATGTATGATGTCACCAAGATGGCAACATAAGTCTTTTCCAACTTTTCTTCTGCTCATAAGAGCCACTAACAACTGTTCAAGAAACAGGTGCTACTGAGAGAGTTTTAGGGCATGGGAGTGAGGCTGAAGCACCCGCCTCACTGCAGTGACCAAGAGAGACTGCACTGGAAGGGTAAGAAGAGCAGGTACACATTGACTACGTTGTCCCTCCTGCAGGCCAGCAGAGAAAGAGAGTCCAAGGGGAAACACCAGCCTCCTTCAGCATTTTGTGTTGCTTTGTGGGAGGCCCAATTCTGATTTTACACCACAAGGATGCAGGGGAATCTGCAGGACTCAGTCACTGGGAATCTGACCATGATGGAGAAAGGAGAGGGCTTGCAACAATCAGCACATGGATTTTAGCAGACCTAATTCATACTTGTAGTGCCTAAGCAGTAATCACAACCAGTGGTTTTGCTCATCTGCAGAACCAAATTGGGAGTGCGTTCTGAGAGGGAACTTGGTGGGGTACAGATCTTCAAAAAAAGCATTGCTGGTCCTAGAGCCCAGTTTGCTCATGTCCAGGCCAAGGGTGAGTCTGGTAGTAATTCCTGGAAGTTGTGTGGCCCAGTGGCACTCTAGCTGAGAGGAAGGCAAGTTGATTGCCCCTAGGGCAAGGAAAGAAGTGGGCATGAGGCCTTCCCATGCTAAGCACAGGCTGGAGGATAATTCACAGCCAAGGCAGGGGGCAGCTCCAGCCTCTCCTTATCAGAGAGTCTGGAAAATTGAAAGTAGTCTACAGCACTCCATCTCCTCCCCTCCCTCAACCCCCGCTCCACCCACCTCCAGGCAAGGAAGCAGAGACATAACCCCACAAAACTCCTTGACGTGGATTTTGGTAATGATCTTTTTAATAGAACACTAAGGCACGAGCAATAAAATCAAAATAACCCAGTTAGAAAATGGACAACTAACCTGAACAGACATTTCTCCAAAGAAAATACACCAAAGACCAACAGGTACATGAAAGATGCTCAACATCACTAGTCATTGGAGAAATGTGAATGAAAACCACACCTGTTAGAATGGCCATGATCAAAAAGACAAGATGTTAAAAATGCTGATGTGGATGTGGAGAAAAGAGAACTCTTGCGCACTGCTCATGGAATTATAAATTGATACAGCACTACAGAAAACAGTATGAAGGATCCCCCAAAAATTAAAAATAGACTACCATATGATCCTTCAATTCCACTTCTAGGAAAATATCCAAAGGTAACAAAATCACTGATTTAAAAACATATCTATGTTCTGTGTTCATAGCATCATTATTTACAATAGCTAAGACACGGAAACAACCTAAGTGTCCATTATGGATGAATGGGTAAAGTCATGTCAGACACATATATAATGAAATATTTTTCAGCCATAAAAAACAAGGAAATCCTTCCATTTGCCACAACATGAATGGACAAAAAAAGATATGGTGTGTATGTATACACACACACACACACACACACACACACACAATGTATATACCATAATGTAATATATATACCATATACATATACACAATGGACTATTATTCAGTAGTAAAAAATTAAATCTTGCCATTTGCAACATGGATGGAGCTTGGCAGCATTATGCTAAGTGTAGTAAGCGAGACAGAGAAAGAAAAATATTATATGACCTCGCTTATATGTAGAACCTTAAAAAAAAAAAAACTCATAGAAAAAGAGCACCTGGATGGCTCAGTTAAGCCGTCTGCCTTCAGCTTAGGTCATGATTCTAAGGTCCTAGGATTGAACTGTGTGTTGGGCTCCCTACTCAGCAGGGAGCCTACTTCTTCTTCTCCTCCCTGCTTGTGCTCTCTCTCATTATCTCTGTCTCTGTCTGTCTCTCAAATCAATAAATAAAATCTTAAAAAAAGAGAGAGAGAGAGACTGAGATTAGAATTTGGTTACCAGAGGAGGTGGGTCAGGTGAAGGGAGGGGCACTTGGAAGAAGGTAATCAAAGTACAAACTTCCAGTTACAAGTTGATTAAGTAGTAGGGATATAAGGTATTACATGATGACTATAGCTAACATTGCTAGATGATACACAAAAGTTAGAGAGTAAACTCTGAGAGTTCTCATCACAAGGAGAAAAAGCTTTTCCCCTTTTTTCTTTTTCTCTTTCTTTTCTTTTTATTGTATCTCTATTAGAAGATGCATATTATTAGGTGAATCTATTGTAATCAGTTCACAATATATGTAAATCAGATCATCATGCTGTATGCCTTAAACTTGCATATGGTTATGTCAATTATTTCTCAGTAAAAGTAGGGAAAAATAAATTTTAAAAAGTACTGTGCAGGTTACAAAATATATAACCCCATGAAAATATTTCCAGGATAAGCTATTAGGTGAATAATTTAAATATTAGAACAAATTTTATAACACGATTTTATAATTTTTTAACATATATTCTCACAGAACTATTATTAGTTCTCACTCTTCCCACTCTTTCTGGAATGGAATTATTGGAGAAGTAGTGGGGTATGGTGACCATTACAATGTGGCTTTAGTGCTGTTTGGTTTTGTTTTAGAGAACAAATATTTTTCTTAATTATAATTGCTTTGGAGATTTTTCTCCCCTGGGGAGGAGAAGGAAAGAAAGAGAAAAATCTGATGTTTTTGTACTAACTCTGGACTAGGTACCTTTCACAAGTAGCCAATGTGTGTTGACGATGGTATGAGAGGTTTTGGGAGGGATAGAGAATGAGCTCTATCCCACAGAGCTGTGAAAGAAGTACATAGTTAACCACTAAGAAATTCTGCTATAGAACCTCTAAGTTATTTGCAAGAAGAAGCAATTTTGATCACTAATGCAGATAGTGTATGCAATTCCTTTATTTTTCCATTCATTTAACCAATTAATTTACACTGAGGGCCCACTATGTATTGGGAGCTAAACTAGGAGCTAACTACTTTATTGCAACAGGATATTTTTTTTTACCAGGAATTGCCTACATAAATTCTTTGCATCAGGGTTGTTTGCTAACATGAGCTTTAACAATTATTTACATGGTTGTTTATAAAATTACCATTTCAATCTGGTACTTAGTACTTTTATTCAATTTCTCGAATTTAAAAATCTTATCTCCTGGGGTGCCTGTGTGGCTCAGTGGGTTAAGCCTCTGCCTTCAGCTCAGGTCATGATCTCAGGGTCCTGGGATCGAGCCCCGCATCAGACTCTCTGCTCAGCGGAGAGCCTGCTTCCCCCTCTCTCTCTGCCTGCTGTTCTGCTTGCTTGTGATCTCTCTCTGTCAAATAAATAAATAAAATCTTTTTAAAAAATAAATAAATAAAAAATAAAAATCTTATCTCCTGAATTAGTTTATAAAATATTAAGAAGTCACGTCTTATTTCTCATGGTATTTGGACAATACTAACCATTCATTAAACCATTGTCATATTGTGGAGTAATTTTATAATTTCCCTAGCTGTTTCCAGGCCTTGTTTTGAACTCCCTAGTGGCAGGATCAGCGGTGGACTCAGATTCATAAAAAGTGAGACATCGTAAGAAACTAGTCAAAGAACATCTGAAATATAAGTGAGTTCATCCCAGTTGAGGTTTCAACCTTTTTTAAAATCTTTGTTATTTTTCTTCAAATTAGAAAATATATCAGTGTTCAGAGGCAATAAATATACCTATTATTCCTTTAATAAAGAGATCCTTTGTGAACCTGAAAAAGATAACAAGTGGGGTCTTGTGTTTATCTCTCTGAGACTCGCTATCCTTTTTCCAGAAAAACCATTCCCTGATAATAGCCTGAAAGTTATATACCAACGAGGACAAGAGTCCTAAGGGAAAGAAAACCTTTAAGGGAGTCACTGTTGAGAGATAATTCTCCATGGTTCTCTACCATTTCTGCCCACTTTTGAAATAAGAGGCACTGACTGTGTTATCAAAGATGTGTAGATAGGAAACAGCCTTGGGAGCCTTTCTCCCTCTGGGGCAAAGTTCAGGCAAGTTGATTGCCCGCCATAGAAGACTTGAGTTCTTTAAGTGCATGATTCCTAATTCATATGCAACATCCATCTGGGCTATTCCACGTCATCACTGGGACTTGAGGGACAGGGAGAATTTTCATGAAAATGAGGTTTTACTTCCCACTATGCTGCAAATAACAAATTCCTTTTATTGTGACCCAGAGTTTCATATTTTCTACTAACAGAAAACTCATAGCATCCATGAAAGGTGAAAGTCTTAACTTCTTAGCTTACAAGTAGAGTGAAACCTTAGATTCTTTGCAATTACTGACAGTCAATCCAACCCAGTTTAGGTACAGCAAACATTAGAGCAGTCTACTGTAAGGATAGCTACTTCTCCAAGATTGGGTTCTCAGAGTAAATAATACTAGGCCTCTGAGTTGCACTATAGCACCATTTCTCAAGGAGAGATATTCTCACCCTCCATCAATCATAGAAAGTTTATTAAAGTCATTCTTTATTGACTCTTTAAGTCATCAAAACATTTTACTCTGAAAAGTTTAAACATCCACAATATTATTTCTATAAAGTTTTAGCATGCAATCTAAAGTTAACACATGAGTACAAAATCCTACTACAAAAAAACCTCAAAATACTGACACCTATATATCTATATATTGACACCTATATATAATAATATATAATTATATAATCATTATATAATTATATATTATTTATGTATTTCATTATAATATATGAATGTAATAATATAAAATATATAAATAATATATTTTATTATATAATAATTATAATTATAATTATAATAATGTAATAGTATTCAATAAATATTCATCATAATGTAAACCACAAATGGTTGATTTTTTTAACTGAATTTAAATTTTATTTATTTTTAATTTAATTTAATTTAATTTAATTTTTTTCAGTGTTCCAAAATTCATTGTTTATGCACCACACCCAGTGCTCCATGCAATGCATGCCCTCCCTAATACCCACCTCCAGGCTCACCCAACTGCCCACCCCCCTCCCTCCACAAACCTCAGTTTGTTTCTCAGAGTCCACAATCTCTCATGGTTTGTCTCCCCCTCTGATTTCCCCCAACTCATTTCTCCTTTCCATCCCCAATGTCCTCCATGTTATTCCTTATGCTCCATAAGTAAGGGAAACCATATGTTAATTGACTCTCTCTGCTTGACTTATTTCACTCAACATAATCTCTTCCAGTTCTGTCCATGTTGATACAAAAGTTGGGTATTCGTCCTTTCTGATGAAAGCATAATATTCCATTGTATATATGGACAATAGCCAATCTCCAAGAACCTGCGTTCAAATTGCTATACTATAAAACTTATAGAATATATGAATAGGCATACTACATATACATAACCAAAGTTAAGAAAAACTTTAATATGCATATATAATATAGATCTTATGTATTATTCATATATTATATAATTTATGTGTATATGGCCCTTTAAGCATAATGAAGATATAGACTTTTATCTTACTGATTAAGTACTGATGATAAAAAAATAGAATACCAGTAAGAAACTTCATAAAAAATAAATTGGCCCCAGAGATATTAAGAGAAAAAGTCACCTTGTGTGATTTTTTTTTTTTTCGCTGTAGTTGTTGTCTCTGATAGATGGTACTTATAAATCAGGGCTAATGTGGTACCGTCCCAATTGACACATAAAATATAAATGTTTCTGATGAACTTTATAAATGCCAAATAACAGATGCATGCATTGGTTATTAACATTCATAGATTTTCTTATTAAGAAGAAAGGCAGAAATTAAATTCAAGGTAATTGCTGGCCACATAGTGAAATTTCACAAAAAGCATGTCCAAGATGTTACTTGCTTTCAAAATAAAAGGAAAAAAGCATAATCTTAAAATTTATATATAAACTAAGGCATGTGTTTCTATCTATACAAGCTATTTTGAAAGTTTCCAGACACCACCCCAAAATTTTTTTAGATTACTTTGACCTACATGACAAGACAAAAATGCTTATGAAAATGCAGTTTCTTTCTTTTTTCTTTCTTTTTGAAAATGCTGTTTCGAGTACAGGAAAAATAATGCAATAATACCAAGTTGATATCTGAGAGTATATGTTTATCCAGTGACTTTATTAAGCAAACTGAAAAATATATAATACTTCCATTTATATCTAATTTGTCAAATATTAAAAAAAGAACAATATCTGATTTCTTATAAAGGTTAAAAAATAAATCAGTTTTTAAAAATTCTTTCAGAAACTATACTTCATCTTTCTTTCTTCTTTCAAGAATACATCTACTTAAAATGTATTATTTATATATATATGTAAATTAAATAAATATTTACTGAGTGATAAGGATTTGCTAGACATTTGGAATGCATTAGTGAATAAAGCAAATAGTCTTATCCTCTTGGGACTTACAGTATAAAATTGGCAGAATAATTTTTTAAAAGATTTACTTGTTTATTTTAGAAAGAGAGAGTGTTTGCCTGTGGGGGGAAGGGAGGAGAGAGAAGGAGAGAGAGACTCTCAAGCAGACTCCCCGCTGAGCCCAGAGCCCAATAGGAGGCTCAGTCTCAGGACCCTGAGATCATGACCAGATCTGGAACCAGGAGTCATGCACTAAGCGACTGAATCACCCAGACACCCTGGCAAAATAATTTTTAAACTTCATTTAAAATGGAAGAAATTCATTCTCAGCTGTATTCCAAATATACTCAAGAATATAAATATTAATAAAAAGACTTAAAAATATAAATAAATAGGTCCCTTGAACTCAGATGGTAAATAGTAATGACTACTTTTCTGGTGCCCTGAGGATTAATAAATTCACTATGTGGCCCTCACCCTTAAAGATATTTGCTTAGCTATGTTGCAGGCGTCCATTAAAATACAGGTATAGTATTAAAGTAAAAAAAAAAGTAACTAAAAATAGAATTGTCTAGGTCACCTTCAGAGAGATGGAATAACCAGTCTTTGATAAAACAGAATTAACAAATTCTATGCTTCTGTTTTATTCTGGATTTGGAAAGCTTACTCTACTTTAAGTGTTTTAGACCTTCATGACCATATTAAAATGAAGACGCTCAATAAGTTTACTACCTTGGACTGAAAAAATGCCATACGTCTTTCTTCACAATAAGTAATTTTTTAAAATGAGGATTTAGAATTGAAATGCTATGCCTCAAACAAACTATCTGAAAATTAACAATTTAACAACATCTTATAGATTCATAGTAAGTTTATTTTATTTAAAATTAATATTTCATGGTGGCCACTGTTACTTTTAAGCCCCCCAAATAGCCTGTAGTTTGGCATAAATGTTCTGTGAAGGGTGCTGCATAATCTGGAGGAAGTTGTATGAAGAAACAATAATGTATTTTTTAATCAAATGTACTTAAATGTTTTATTTCTGAGTCAGATTTTATAGTTTTTGATAAAGATGATATAGTAGATAATACACCATACACTATTTTCAAAAATATTAGTCAGAAATACTCATGTAAATAATACAATTTACTATAATTTACTATATTTTATGGAGTAAACCATTTATGGAAGGAAACTTCAATTGTAAATGGTAATACTGCTTATTAACCACTATTGCTTTACATTTTTATTATCTGTAATACTAGCCAGAATTATATACTTTTTCTTTGAATTTTGACTTGAAATTTGAGGCTCCAAATTCCTCTATATTATATTACATCTAAAAGTTAAAAGTAGACTCTTCTTGAAATTAGTTTTTATATTGGAAAACAGAGCACTAAATTATATAATGAATGTCATAAGTAATTACTCCAAATACCTTAAACATATAAACACCAGAAGCTTTTTTTAAAAAATTAAAATCTTTGCCTTTAAAATAGGACATAAAATTATTAATTTATATTCTTGCAACATTAATGTGCCTTAATTTTTACCTCAAAGTATAGTGGTAATTGTTACCGAAAATATTGCTAGTTCAAAATATTGAAAGAAGGTTATTTGCATTCATCCCCTGCTTCAGATAAATACCAACATCACTAAAATAAAATATTCTGAAATAGGAAGCATGTCATCCTAACTGAATAGCTCTCTTATATGGAGTGTCAGGGAAATTGCTTTACTTTAGTACTTATCAGAAGAGCACACAACCTTTATCTCTGACTTGAATTATTAGGAGCAAAATAACTTTGAAATAGCTTAGTTTCTTGCCTTTTGCTAGCTGCTTTTTTTTCTTAGAATTATGATGCATTTTATAATGATTATAAAGAAGTGATCATTGAAATATTAATGGATGATAATATTATTTATTTTGCGTTATCTTTCTTGCAAAACTTTTATCAATTTGCTTATATTATAATATGATGAAAACATGAATAGAACAAATACAAACTCTTTTACAACATTATTTAATAAATAAGTAAATGTAAATACCTCAGAAATAGGGAATTTATATGCTTCTCCAATTTAGATTAATTTAATTAGCTTAATTTAGATTAATTATTCAATGTGCTTCCATTGTACTAGTTCCTTTATTTTTGTTTTTAATGGAAAAGTAATGTTCTTTAAAAAATAAAAATTAAATAAGGGAAACAGAATGGGAAAAGTGGTAGAAGTTAGAGTATGCAATAAACAAATTGTAAATAAAATTTGAATAAATGGCTGTAGTAAAATCATCTTAAAAATATTAGGGTTAAGGGGCGCCTGGGTGGCTCAGTGGGTTAAACCTCTGCCTTTGGCTCAGGTCATGATCTCAGGGTCCTGGGATCGAGCCCCACGTTGGACTCTCTGCTCAGCAGGGAGCCTGCTTCCCTGTCTCTCTCTCTCTCTCTGCCTGCCTCTCTGCCTACTTGTGATCTCTCTCTAAAAAAAAAAAAAAAAAAAAAAAAAAAAAAATTAGGGTTAAAGAAATAATCATAGTGGAAAGAAAATATTTAGAAATGATAAGCAATGAGAACTCTGTTTTTAGAAACAGAAAAGATGAAAATTAATTATTAATGGTTTGATCTAAGAATTAGAAAAACATCATAAAATTCATCTTAAGAAATTAGAAGTTAAGTTAAAATCAGAAATTGTTAATATATGAAAAAATAAAAGATAATTAACAAAATTTTTAAAAATTAGAAAAAAAAATACATTAGACACGCATCTGGTAAGATTGATCTTACAGTAAAAAAGCAAGTAAAATTTTGTATAAATACCCAGGAAAGAAAAAGAAGGGCATAAATATCCGTAAAATACATACTAAAAAAATCATGAGATATGACCATTAATTTATACCAATAAACTGTGTGAACACATACACACTAAAACAGATGAAAGTTAAAATGTTGTAGGAACATAAGAAAAAAAAAACATGACCCAAGGAAAAAATATAAATGTTTCAATACCAAAACCCCTATGAGAAATAATGTAACTTAAATTTCTCACATCTCTCCAGCACCCTGCAAAAAAATAAGGAGAAAGCAGAAGTATCTCAAGCACAAATGGCTTTACTAGCCATTCTTATGAATTCAAGGACCAAAAAAATCTCTATTAGGGAAAGTTGCCCAAACCCTTTTATGAGGCTGATAGAAACTTGATATCAAAACTGCGTAAGGACATTTTAAGACACTTGACAATTTGTTCCATTATGAAACACTTCCTTTTTTTTTTTTTACAGGTTTAAGCAATTCTTCACTACTCTAAGATCATCAGTGTTTTCTGCTATATTTTCTTTTCCTTGAATAATTTTAGAAGATCTATATTTTTATTTTATTTTTTTACATTTTGATCTTAATTTATCTGAAACTTTAAAAATTTTAATTTCAGTATACTCAACATACAGCATTGTATTATTTTCAGGTGTACACTATAGATATTCAGCGCCCAGTGCTAATTATGACACATGTACACCTTAATCCCCACCACCTATTTCACGCATCACCCTACCCACCTTTCCTCTGGCAATCATCCGTTTATTCTCTGTAGTTAAGAGATTGTTTCTTGGTTTGTTTCTCTCTGTTTTTCCTTCACTCATTTTTTTTTTTTTGTTTCTTAAATTCCACAAATGAATGAAATCATATGCTATTGCTCTTTCTTTGACTTATTTTGCTTACCTTTATACTCTCTAGTTCCATCCATGTCATTGTAAATGTCAAGATTTCATTAGTTTTTATGACTGAGTAATATTCCATCATATGTATATACCACATCTTCTTTATCCCTTCATCTATTGATGGACACTTGAGTTGTTTCCATAATTTGGCTATTGTAAAATATTTATAGGTGTGCATGTATTCCTTTGAATTAGTGTCCATGTATTTTTGGGGTACATATCTAATAGTGTGATAACTGGGTGATAGGGTAGTTCTATGTTTAATTTTTTTAGAAAACTCCATACCATTTTACACAGTGACCACACCAGTTCACATTCCCACCAATAGTGCATGAGGGTTTCTTGTTCTCCACATCCTCAACAATTCTTGTTCCACGAGCTTTTGATTTTATCCAATCTGACAGGTGTGATATCTTAGGGTTCTTATTTACAGTTCTCTGAAGATGAGTGATGTTGAGCATCTTTTCATGTGTCTGTTGACCATCTGGATGTCTTCTTTGGAGAAATGTCTGCCATGTCTTCTGTCCATTTTTTAATTGGATTATTTGGTTTTTGGGTGTTGAGCTGTATCATTTCTTTATAGATATTGGATACTGATCTTTTATATATTTTGGATACTAACTAATATCTTTATTTGGATATTTGCAAATATCTTCTCCCATTCAGTAGATTGCCTTTCAGTTTTGTTGATTGTTTTCTTTACTGTGCAAAGACTTTTCATACTGACATAGTCCCAGTAGTTTATTTTTGCTTTTATTTCCCTTGCCTCAGGAGATATATTGAGAAAAATGTTGCCACAACTGATGTCAGAGATATTACTGCCTATGTTATCTTCTAGGACTTTTATGATTTCAGGTCTCCAATTTAAGTCTTCATGCTATTTTGAGTTTATTTCTGTGTATGGTGTAAGGAAGAGGTCCAGTTTCATTCTTTCTATGTGGATGCCCAGTTTCCCCAACACCATTTATTGAGGAGACAGTCCTTTTCCCATTGGATTTCTTTCCTACTTAGTCGAGTATTAACTAACCATATAATTGT
This sequence comes from Enhydra lutris kenyoni, assembly GCF_002288905.1. NCBI lineage: Eukaryota > Metazoa > Chordata > Mammalia > Carnivora > Mustelidae > Enhydra > Enhydra lutris. The sequence continues at coordinate 8,928,871 of NW_019154124.1, forward strand.
GGGTTCACTTCTGGATTTTCTATTCTGTTCTATTGATCTCTGTGTCTATTCTGTGCTGGTACCATATTGTCTTGATGACTACAACTTTGTAGTATGACTTTAAGTCTGGAATTATGATACCTCTAGCTGTGCTTTTCTTTTTCAAAATTGTTTTGGAATTTATTTTGGAGGAAAGAGGAGGTAAATATATATCTTTAAATTCTCTTTTTATCAAACTGATGGATAATTATATCAACACTAGTTATATGAAAGACTTAGCAGATTTCATTGATCACAAAATCTGTATGAGCCCTTAGTAGTGAAGCAATGCATGCATACATTTGGCATGTTATGCTTGATTTTAAACCTGAATGGAAGAGGAATGTGAAACCATATCACATCACTTTGGGTGAAAATTCTTTAGCTGCAAGCTTAAGAAGACTAATGGGAAGTATAAAAGCTTTAATGCAATAATTATCAAGAGTTCTTATATGTGGAACATAAGGAATATTGCAGAAGACCATAGGGGAAGGGAGGGAAAACTGAATGGGAAGAAATCAGAGAGGGAGATAAACCATGAGAGATTTTGGACTCTGGGAAACAAACTGAGGGTTAAGAAGGGAGGGGGTGGGGAGATGGGGTAGCCGGGTGATGGATACTAAGCAGGGCACATGTTGTGATGTGAACTGTGTGTTATGTATAACTAATGAATCATTGAACACTACATAAAAAAACTAACGATGTACTATATGTTGGCTAACTGAACATAATAAAATAAACTTAAACAAATAAAAAATAAAATAAAATAAAATAGAGATTCCATTAAAAAAAGAGTTCTCATGATGAAAAATGAAATGGAATGAAGAATGAAATGCTTGGAAAAGCACAAGCAACTCCAACTCTCAACAACATATCTGAAGTCTTAATTGTTAATTGCCAGTCCAGCAGTGGGAGACGTGAAGTTGAGCCACGGGATCTCTAAGGTCTTTCTCAATTAGTTGAGTTTTTGATTCCCTGTGAGAAATACTTTCCTTGGGACACCTCCGTGGCTCAGTTGGTTAAGCATCTGCCTTCTGCTCTGGTCATGATTCCAGTGTCCTGGGATCAGGCCCTCTTGGGGCTCCCTGTTCACCAGAGAGTCTGCTTCTGCCCCTCCTCCCTGCTCATGCTTTCTCTCTCTTAAATAAATCAATAAAATATTTTTAAGAAAATACTTTTCTTACAATGAAAGAATTTGGATTAAAAAATTATCAACAAAATAATTTTCTTAAATAGCTCTGTAGACTGAATCACTGTTTTTCAAAAAGACTTCTAATATATTAAATAATAGATAAAAATTTTAACTCTAAAAAAATTAACTCTAAAGTAGAATGCATAGGTGCAGGTATAAATACATATGCTGAAAACTTATTTTAGGACACATAAGAACAAACTATAAAATGCAGCAGTATTGATTCTAGTAGCAAAATGATTTTCGAAGCTAAATTGTCACTTAACATGTCACAATTTTTGACACTTTAATCTGGATAATCAAGTGTTTAAAAAAATAACAACAAAGGTCTATATCCAGTCAAAGAGATATACATGGCTATAGATAAACTAAAAAGTAGAACAAATTAATGCAATGCCTTGTTTAAATTAATATGATACGTATGTCTGCCTTTCTCCCTGCCTTTTAAGAGCCTAAAAACTGGCATCTATCCACAGCAGGGATACAGAAGGAGGGATCCTCACTCAAAATCATATCTCAATGGCATGTGCTCTACCAACTGTATTAAAAACCTGACATAAGAGAGGAAGATTATTTGTTCCTCTACTTCCATACTTTATCTGTATTATGATATACTACATTTTTTCTTATCATTATAGAACATCTACTTCCTAATCCATGTAAAAGCTAAGGATGTTGGTAAAGCCTCAATAGAATTTTTATTTACTTTTTTCACTTTTTTAAAATTTGAAAATGTAAAAAAAAAATCTCTTGGATGAAAAAAAATGATCATCTAATTTTGAATAGAAAACCCAGTTGCACTTTTATGAAACATTTGTTTAACATACAGCATCTGAAGATTATCTTCTTTTTTTTTTTTTTAAAGATTTTATTTACTTATTTGACAGACAGAGATCACAAGTAGGCAGAGAGGCAGGCAGAGAGAGAAGGAAGCAGGCTCCATGCCGAGCAGGGAGCCCAATGCGGGGCTCGATCCCAGGACCTCGAGATCACGACCTGAGCCGAAGGCAGAGGCTTAAACCACTGACCCACCCAGGCACCCCTGAAGATTATCTTCTTTATTGTCTACAATGTCATAAAAATTTTGACAGCTAAAATTAAAAAGGGGAAATAGGTAATGAAAAATGATGTAATGTTAAAAGAAATTATTATTATTTTTTAAAGATTTTATTTATTTATTTGACAGAGAGAGAGATCAAAAGCAGGCAGAGAGGGAGAAGCAGACTCCCTGCTGAGCAGAGAGCTCAACGCGCGGCTTGATCCCAGCACCCTGGGATCATGACCTGAGCAGAAGGCAGAGGCTTAACCCACTGAGCCACCCAGGTGCCCAAAAGAAATTATTTTTATTAAGCACCTTTATTTTACCCACAGGTAGTATGAATTATTGAATATGATGTACATTCCAAGTTTACTCTTGAGATATGTAATTCTTAATAAGGAAGTAGTTGCATGATAGGAAAATAATATCAGATGAATAAATTAAACTATTTAGATAATAGTATATACAGAAATGAAAAAAGTAATATAAGAAATCAAAATCTGCATTTTTTCAAAAATGAGGAAAAATCTGAATATTTTATTTGTAATGGGGTAAGGTTTCGGCTTAATACATTCAAGTAGATCAATATATAATACCAAGGGTTACATGCTGATTTTGAGGGGAACATACATTAATGGGTACATGCATGTTAAGCAATCAAAGACAAAAAGATCATCAGGGCACTAGCCATAGACTCTCCAGAATACCTTTGTCTAACTATAGTCATTGGTCATCTGCTATTATACAACCCATTAATATTATTGGAGCAATAGATGTGATGTGGTTTGATCCACTCCCTTGAGAATATTATTTCATATTTCCTCTGAAGGCCTTTTGTCAATCATAGAATATTCTTTGAGTGCTTAATAATTCCACTTAAGTTTTAGCATAAAAATTATACTTGTGGCTTAGTATTGCTTACAAACCAAGTAATTACACTTTTTTTCTTTTTGATATGATGCCTACTTATCTCATTCAGTAAATATATATGTTCCAGGAACTGTGATGGCCTCTTGTCTAATGATAATCTCATTAGGCAAAGACAAATGAATGCATTTATCAAAAGGTACTTATTATTAGAATGAAGAAATACCAAATTCATAAATCTTTAAAAGTTTATACATACATACATCATTGTATTTATACACAAATACAAATATATAAATCATTGGAATGTGTAATATTTCATCTCTTTATAATTGGAGGCATTCATTTCAGGTTATATAATAGTGGTTTGAAATATTTGTGTCTATAAATTGTACTCCTAGCAAGCAATGACTAATTATCTTTCTCTACCAATAAATTTATAAAATTATCATTTCTATTTCTATTGAAGAATTATGAGAGTCCATGTGCATTTTCAAAAGCAGAAAAAAAGCAGTGTAAGCAAATTTAGAAAAATGTGAATTTGATCTGAACATTTCTATATCCATTTTTTCCTTTCAATAAGAGAAACAGCTAAAACTTCTAGACATAGCTTCAAATATTTCACTTAAATAAAATATATCAGTAAACACTGTTCTTTCTTGACACTTAAAATCTTGGAACAAAGCTTATGATGCCTTGAGTTAACACCTTTTATACTTTCAATTAGTTATTTTGCACTGTGAAGAACAATTTCTAAATATTTAAGATGTCAGAAAAGAACAGTAGTTGCTGACAGAATTTTTTCCCCCAAAGGTAGACAGTTTGTTCATGTGGATCAATTCAAGACATTAAAATAAGTCACAAGAAATGAGAATAGGTTACACTCATCTTTATTCTGCATACTGTTTCATTTTATCTTGTTTTTGTCTCTGTGGACTTCTGTTTTTCTGGTTGTTCACTCATCACTCATTCTTCTGTACTCTCATTAAACCACTATTTATTGAGTGACTATAATAAGGAGGCACTCTGCTGGTCTAGATGTGATTATGGAATGAAACCTGCAAAAAAAAAAAAAAAGAAAGAAAGAAAGAAAGAAAAAAAGAAAAGAAAAGAAAGAAAGAAGATTTTTGCCCACAGAGTTTCTAGCCTATAGTTGGAAAGATTGACATAAAATAAAAAATCAAGAAGTATATTTGTAAATTGTGACAAATACTAAAAGTAGAGATGTACTGGATTTATAAGTTGTTTCTTATCGAAGAAGACAGCACGCACACACTCACTTGCCTTCTGTGAACACGAGAAAGGAAGAATGGACAAATACAACTGGTATTGAGGAAGCAGTTATGGGAAGTTGTGGTATCTCCAATTTAAAGGCTTCTGTTCTTTTAGAAAAAATATGGAATGAGATTATCAAATAAAAATAAGACCTTTAGAAAAGTCACAGATACTCCTAAAAAGTGTGAAAAAGCACTGCAGATAATGGAAAGTATATTTACTAGAGGAATATACTAAAACTACTGAGCATTGTACAATACCTATTTGACATTGGTGATGGTGAACACAAAATGTCCCACTGTGTCATTTTCTCCAGCAATGTCTGACCGTATGGTTACAGAAAGCTTGAAGGATGACTTCTGGAATTTCTCTGTAATGCCAAACAAACAATCAAACAACAAACAAACCAAAACAAGCAGGGGGGTGGGGACGATGGAAGAAAATATTAAGTAATCACACAGATTGATTTAGTAAAATTCAGACTGAATAAAAAAAAAAAAACTATGACAACAGATTCCATCAAAAAAAAAAAAAGGCAAAGTATATAGAAGAAATAGGAGGGTAAAGTCATTAACTAATTGCATTGTATAGACTTTATTTGGATCCCAATTCAAAAAATCTACAAGAAAATAAAAATCAATAAACAATCCCTATCTGGCCATTTGGTACTAAGGCGTCACTGTTTATTAGAATGTGATAATGGCAGTGAGTAATGGCAGCCATTATTCTTACCTTTTCGAAATACATGCTAAAATGTATTTACATTACATTGCAGATGAAATGATATCGTGTCTTTGATTTCCTTCAGAATAATCTGTAATGGGAAGGTGGAAGAAGTGAGGTCAGGGTATAAATAAAATAATATTAATAGTCAACTAGTTATTGAAGCTGAGTGATGGGTACACAGTACACTTTTTCTTACTTGTGTACATACATGAATTTTGCAATTGCAAGGTGTTTAAGTAAAAGGAGTATGTTCCTCAGTAAAACTGTTTAAATCAATTTCTCACTACCTTGCTAAATTAAATCAGATATCTAAGCTAACCTAATCAGATTTCTAAGGTAACAATCTAGACATTATACCTCTAGATATTATACCTCTCCACAACAATTCACCTATATCTTTTGCTACTCCCTTCCAAGCTCTGCTTCGTTCATAAGACACTGTCTATTAGCTGTAAATCTATTTTTCCTTGTCACCTGCTGTCTTCGCTTGCACTGTTCCTTGTGCTAGAAGATTCCTTTCTTTCCAGCTTAGCTTCTTTTCCAAAATGACATTTTCTCTATCAAGACCTTCTCAATCTCTCTAGGCTGTTTCAATAGTTATCATGGTCCAGAGACTTTTGTGAAAGTGACAATATTATAGTAAGTTAGATTTGCCTGGTACTAAACTTATGTGTACTGAATAGTATTTCACTTACTAAATTTTAAACTTGGGTTACAGGTCAGTGACACTGTATTTTTTATAACTTTGAATTCATCATCAGTAGTGTCTGGAAAATAATGAAAACGAAAAATGAAAGTGACTTAAATTTGAAAAGAGTCATTTGCTTAGTATTCTACCCTACTTACTAAAATGCACTCTGTATATTGTCCAAGTTTATAAGCACTTCAGGATAGATGGGTTTCAGTATTAATTATAACTCTGCTTTATAAAATAATATTATACAATTATTTTTAAATTTCTCACTTGGTTTTCTTATATTGGAGCATTTTGGGAAATTGAAACTGGGAGTATTAAATCAAAAAATAAAATAAAATAAATACAACTACCGCAAATCTACTTTCCTTATTGAGAATGTATACTTGGAAAATGCTATTCTTTCTTTTTTTTTTAAGATCTTATTTATTCATTTGACAGACAGTGATCATAAGTAGAGAGGCAGGCAGAGAGAGGGGAAGCCGGCTCCCTGCTGAGCAGAGAGCCAGATGCAGGGCTTGATCCCAGGACCGTGGGATCATGACCTGAGCCAAAGGCAGAGGCTTTAACCCACTGAGCCACCCAGGCACCTTGCTATTCTTTGTTTAAAAATAACATTAACACACTTTTTATTTAAAAAAAAAAAACACGAAAACAAAAAACTATTGGTCAGAGGATTCCTGAGTTCCATGCAATCTGCAATCATTCTACTTTCATCAACTCCTAAAGAACCAATTCCTTCAGTAATAAAAGAAAAGGTTGCTTAGTGCAATCAATATCAATCTAATTCAAGTAAGACACTTCTCTGTGAACATGCTTATTTGAAATGTCATTATAGCATCAAATGAGACCATGGTAATGAACAATATTTTACCATTATTGGAAGTGAATAAAAAGTTGTCAATGTTGAAATGATCACAGTAAAACTATTATTATATAATACCTTAATTTTAAAAATAAGCTATTGGGCCTATATCAAAATAAAAACCTTCTTGGGGCATCTGGGTGGCTCGGTTGGTTAAGTGTCTGCCTTTGGCTCAGGTTATGATCCCAGGATCCTGGGATTTACCCCACATCAGGCTCCCTGCTCAGTGGGAGCCTATTTCTCCCTCTCCTGCCCACTTGTCATTTCTCATGCTATCTCTTTTACTATCTATCTCTCTCAAATAAATAAAATCTTAAATAAATAATAACAATATAATAAAAAGCTTCTGCACAGCAAAGAAAACAGTCAAGAAAACTAAAAGGTAACCTATGGAATGGAAGAAGATATTTGCAAATGACATATTTGATAAAGGGTTAGTATCCAAAATATATAAAGAACTTACAAAACTCAACATCCAAAAAAACAAAAAATCTGATTAAAAATGGGCACAAGACCATGAACAGACATTTCTCCAAAGAAGACATACAGATGGCCAACGGACACATGAAAAGAGGCTCATCATCACTTATCATCACAGAAATGCAAATCAAAACCACATTGAGCTATCACCTCACACCTGTTGCAATGGCTAAAATCAACAACACAAAAAACATCAAGTGTTCGTGAGGATGTGGAGAAAAAGGAATCTTCTTGCATTGTTGGTGGGAATGCAAACTGGTGCAGCCAGTCTGGAAAACAGTATGGAAGTTCCTCAAAAGTTTAAAATACAACTACCTTATGACCCAGCAGTCACACTACTGGGTATTTGTTCAAGGAATAGAAGAACACTAATTCAAAGGGATACGTACACCCCCACATTTATTTCAGCATTATGTACAAGAGCCAAAATATGGAAGCAGACCGTGTCCACTGATAAACGAATGGATAAAGAAGAGGTGGCTATAGATATAATTCAGCCATAAAAAGAATGAAATCTTGCCATTTGCAATGACACAGATGCAGCTAGAGTATAACAGTAACCAAATTAAGTCAGTCAGAGAAAGACAAATACCATACGATTTCACTTGTATGTAGAATTTAAGAAACAAAACAAAGGGAAAAAGTAAGAGAGAGAGAGAAAGACAAATCCTAACTATAGAGAATAGAGAACAAACTGTTGGTCACCAGAGGGGACGTGGGTAGGGAGATAGGTTAACTATGTGATAGGACTTAGAAAGTGCACTTGAGATGAGCACAGGGTGATGTATGGAAGTGTACATTACACAGGGTAATGTATGGTATACTATATTGTACACCTGAAACTAATATAACACTATGTTAATTAACTGGAATTAAGATAAAAAATAAAGTAAAATATTTAATATAGAAGTCATGAAATAGCCTTATAATTTATAAGGCTTAAATTTGTTAGTAAAAATAAACAGGGAAAAATTGCAAAACTTGGGTTCTTCGATAGTCATTCTTAAAGCTTTATATTAATTAGAGATTCGAAATAGTCAATGTATTTTTAGATTGAGACCTGGGAGGAGCAGGCCCATGGAGATTGCTTTATCAATCCCTGCCTTCAGGGATCAGGCCACTGTGGGAAAGATGAATAATATAGTAGCTGACACTGAGCTCGTTGGTTAAGCAGAGAGGTAACCTTCCTAGTTCACCTGGCTCCTAGAAGGCTGTTCATTCCACGAAGCTGCCCCTTGGTTGACCCCAAAAAGAGTTCTAGGGACCTTTTAACTTTATCCAGTTATCTTCTTTACCCAGTATTGTTTGTAATTTAAGAAAGTCATTCCAGATATGATCATCCCATTACTAGATTGCAAGAAGGTAGAAAAAAATAGCAGTAATGTCAAATACTTGAAAAATCCTTGAGAAGAAATGGATAATAGGTTTAATATGGTAAAATTTCCTAGAGATAAATAGAGTTTTAAAGAAAAAAATCATGTATGAATTAATAATTACAGTATGGAAAAGCAGAGTTATGCTTAACATATCAGCAATGGAATGGGGCTTTCAGAAATGCTAATGCTTACTTTTCCTTTAACTGTACCATTTCAGTTGGGCAAAGCAATATGGTAGAGGGATGATAAATGTGTGAGTGGTTGCCTTTGGATTTTTTAAGAATTAGGAAGTGATATAACCTGGTAGTGGAGTGTGTTGGATTTGGCTCTGTGCCTTGAAAATATTTTTACATTTGGCACAGAGAGAATGAGGTGGAAAGGGTGGATATTGAAGATCTGGAGGATCATAAGGCAACACGGAGCACCCAGCTGAGATTTGAGACTATGATACTGTAGTGCCCATCTGCATCACTGAGGGATGTCCCGTTTGGCAGCCTGACTGTAGAAAGTGGGTCAACAGTCGGATCTGATGAGGGACGTAGAGGTGGTAAACTGTTTGGAATGTTAGAACAAAGGGACAAGAGTATTGAGGGTGCAGGCAAGAGAATTGCTGAAATAGAGGATGGAGTCTGCACAAAATTGGACAGTAGGACCGGAAAAACATAATATATTTGAGTGAGATTGTGAATATTTGCCTTACTCTAGTTCCTGCAATCTTAAAAGGACCACCAGCAAACTCAAGCTGGTGTCCAGAGGACAGGGATTGGAAAAGGAAAGTTTGAGGACAACATAACGTAAAAGGACTTGTTCAAAAGACCAAGTCTATTAAAGCAGAAGAAAAGACTTAGATCGTCATATTCAGTATTCAAAATCTCTATCAGTTTTCACATGGAAAAGTATCTGGACTTTCCTCTCTGGTTTCAGAGGAAATTATTGAAACCTATATGTGAAGATACACAAATTAGATTTTGGCTTAATCTAATTTGCTTCCCTATGGAACTGTCCATAATTGGCATGGAAGGGTGGCTCTATGTCGGCTTATCACTAGTGCTTTTCAATTAAATGTTCAATAATACGAATATGAATATAATGAAGAATCTATATTTGGATAGGGCTAGAGCAAACAACTTTAAAATCTTCCATTCCAAGTCCGTTAAAATATGTAAATTCTGGCATATGTCTTTTTTAATTAATAAAAATTATACTACTATATAAATCTCACTAATTTAAAAAATTAGGTTCATGTATTTATATAAACATATATACAAAGTTCATCAGAATGCAACAGTATTATTTTCTCTGTTTGCAGACATACGCTTATGCTCACTGAATAATAATGTTTTTCTCTTGTCCAGTGTGGAACCACTATTCACACACACACACACACACACACACACACACACACACACACACATGTCTTTTGAGCACTTGAAATGTGGCTAGTTTGAACTGAGATGTTTGTGGATCTAAAGACATAGAAGATACTACTATAGACATACTGGCTTAAAAAATATATTATTATATTGTAATTAATTTCACCTTTTTTAACCTTTAAAAAAATGCTACTAGAATATTAAAAACTGTGACTCAGATTGAATTTCTATTTATGATGCTGCTCTTGAGTGGAGAATAATAGAGTTCAACAATGTAGCTTTTTTTATAGTTAAATTACTACATTACAGACATTATCCTTTGCATTCCTCGATAGTGCTTATTCATTGATTTAATCCTGCTACGTGCCAAGCATTGTCTAGGCTCCAGGGAAAAAGCAATGAACAAAACAGAGGGGGGAACAAAAGAATTCCAGCCCTAAAGCAATTTACCTTCTTCATAAGGAGAAAAACAAATAACAAATGAATAAAATATACACTATGTCAGATGATAATGGTTGTGGAAAAAATAAGGGCAGTGAATCAGGATTGGGGTTGCTGGTGGGAAAAAGCACAATGGATCATGCATTTGCAATTGCGATTTTCAGAGATGGTCTGGGAGGGCCTCACTGAAGAGGTAATAACATAGGCAAAGGAGGGAGGGAATGAACCATGGGAATGCCAAGAGGAAGCAAGTGACAGCAAAGGGAAGATCAAGTGGAAAGCTCCAGATGCTTGACTTGGGTGGAGTATTCAAATAACGGCAACTGCTAAGGCATGGTAGGCACTTTCCCCTTTTCAGCTCTACTCTGTAGGAGTTAAGACACAATTCAGGGGACACCTGGCTGGCTCAGTCAGTGAAGCATGTGACTCTTGATCTCGAGGCTGTTTCGAGCCCCACATTTGGTGTAGAGATTACTTAAAAACTTTTTTTAAAAGGATACAATTCAAAAATTTTAACAGAGCAAAAATCTATTTTTCCTTACATTATAATGATAAAAAGCAAAATATAAAAATGAATCTTTCTGTGGGAGATTATACAGTGGGCATGGGTAGAGGCTGATGACTAGTTAGGAGGCAAAAATTTATGGTGGCTTGGACCAAGGTGGTAATGGTGGAGGTTATGACAAGTGGTCAGGTTCTGAAGATAGAGCCTCCGGAATTTGCCAGCAGATTGGCTGTGTCCTGTGAGAGGAAAGGAGGTGTCAGGGATTCCTGTAGTGACCTTTCCCCTCTATTACACTGTTAAATTGACATTAGAAAAAGGCACATAATCAGTAGAATTGTTTTTATAATGAACACGTCTTTCTGCTCTAACAGTCTGTCTTTCTGGGTGGGGGTGGAGGAAGGAAAGACTTGTTTTCAGAAATAGGTTAGAACTCAAGTTTGTCCCTAACAATGGAATTGGATTTAAATTTTAAATGATGAGGATGATCGAACCACTTTGAGGCATTAGTTAGAGTGATTTTTCCTTCCCAGTTTACTTAGAGAAAGTATCAAAAATAACTAATACATTATATGATAAATTGTATAAAACCGGAATTCAGTTATCAGTTGTTGGATCTGTATTACTTAAGAAGAGCTTTCAAAAAACACAATGTAGAGCTTAGTGTCAAGCCATGTTAAACCACAGGGTTATTTATCTTCGTGCTTTTGACATTTGCGGCCAAATCATTCTTTGTTATGAGGCTGTCTGTGCACCACAGGAAATTGAGCATCATTCTTGGCCTTTACCCACCAGAAATAGTAGCTGCTCTTCATGGATCTATGATAACAAATGCTCTCCAATCATTAGAATCTTTTATTAACATTATAACAAATTAATGTCTTATTAAATAGATAACTAAAGTAGTAGCTGACATTTATTAAAAAAAAGAAAGAAAGAAAACATTGTACCAGGCAACTTATTATGTGTGTCAGAGACATAATCTCATTTATTTACCCAAACCGTACAATGAGGGGGTTAGTCTTCTGTCATTTGACAGATGAAGAAATCACAGTTTAACATATTACCTCACTTCCCCAGTCCCAACGTGAGGGAGTGGAGGAAGTGGTTTGATCTGGAAATCTGGGCCCTTCTTAACATTCCTTCAACGGAAGACTCTTTGAATCTAAATTCATTCATGAATTTGTCTCCATGGATTTTAAATATGCAATGGAGGAGTGCCTGGGTGGCTCAGTTGGTTGAGTGTGTGCCGACACTTTGCTTCTGCTCAGGTCATGAACTCGTGGGTGGTGAGATTGAGCCCCACATCAGGCTCTGCACTCAGCGGGGAATCTGCTTGAGATTCCTTCTCCCTCTCCCTCCTCCCCTCTCTCCACTCTCATGCTCTCTCTCTCAAATAAATAAACAAATCTTCTTAAAAATATGCAGTGGATTTAATGAAAGTATCAAAGATAGGTTATTACCTATTATTGTTTATCAGAAAGAAAGTAGTTTGGTCTAATAAGTTTCCATTTTTAACTTTTTAAAACTTTTTCATTCACATATGTGCAAACATATAATTTGGATAATGTGCTGTTGCCCAACCAAATTGTAACACTGTTAATATTTTTGAAGGTTTATCTTTAAAAATCTCATGATAGCAACTTGGTAAAAAAGTAGGTTTAATTTTTTTTTTTGAGGCAACATTTTAAATTTTAACCTGGATTCATTAAAATGTTTCTTCAGCTGTGTGAAGGGCTGTGAAGAAGTGGGAGAAAGAGCAGAGTATGACCAAAATATGACAAAGGAGTTAAGAAAAACATTTCAGGAACAAAGAGAACTAATTAACTCAAGCATATGGTTCATCTCACTCTGGTAAGAACTAAATAGCTTTTAAGCACTCCAACTGTTCAAAGTATCATGGTGTGGCTACCCATATGATCATAAAGAGAGAAACTATTAGAAAGCATTGAAATTCACAATGCATACTATATTTTACATAATAAAAATCCTTTCCTTCCTAATGTGGCATTCCAATATATTAAAATTTCTGGTTAACTTGAAATTTTAAAAAATTATGAAAAATATAATATATACCAAAGTTGAATGGGCTTCTTTTAGTGTTTCAGAAATATTGGTGGTTAATAAATATTGTTTTTTTTTAATATTTTATTTATTTATTTGTCAGAGAGAGAGAGAGAGAGAGAGAGAGTGAGCACAGGCAGATAGAGTGGCAGGCAGAGGCAGAGGGAGAAGCAGGCTCCCTGCTGAGCAAGGAGCCCGATGTGAGACTCGATCCCAGGACGCTGGGATCATGACCTGAGCCGAAGGCAGCCGCTTAACCAACTGAGCCACCCAGGTGTCCCAATATTGTTTTTTTTTTAAAGATTTTATTTATTTTTTTGTCAGAGAGAGAGAGCACGGATGAGCAAAAGCAGGGAGTGCGACAGGTAGAGGGAGAAGCAGTCTCCTCATTGAGCAAGGGGCCCGATGTGGGGCTCCGTCCCAGGACTCTGGGATCATGACCTGAGCCAAAGGCAGACACTTAACCGACAGTTTCCCAGGCACCCCCGTATACTATATTATTTGGGTGGTTTATTTTTATGCCACATTTTTATATTCTGAAAATATGTAGCAGGTAAAATAAGAAAGAATTAATTCAGGAAAGTCATCTTGGAGTAAAAAGCTCAGAATCTGAAAACTAAGCCTGATGCTACCAATAGTTAGATTTGTTATTTGGGATAAATGATTTGTCCCCTCTAGTTTTCAATTTTTTCTATAAACTGAGGGTATTGGATTAAATGAGGTATAATCCTGGGAGTAAATTTTAAATTGGTTGATAACTGTAAAAAGCACACACACATTTTTTTCTCATGGATTGATGATACTTTCATGTTATCCTCAAACACACAATGGTTTATGTACAAAAAAGAGTGAAGATGACCAAGCCCTTTCTTTAAACATTGGCCACCTGATATGCCAACCCAACAAGGTGTGGAAGAATTAAGGCGATGCCATATTTTTAAGGAGATGTATTCTTTTCTACATGTCTAAAGGCATAGACAAAAAAAGGTAGTATTTCTCGTGCATGGTACAGTGTGCCATCTAATAATAAGTAGAATTTCATGTGGGTTAAGAATGAACTGATATACAATTTAAAAAAAAATCAAATCCCTCAACTATAAAAATATCAAATATCTTTTAAGAGTAATTTATAGTTTAAAATAAAACTATCAGGTTGAATGTGAAAATAAAATATGTTATCCTTAAATTAGGTTTTAAAAAAAATCTCCATGTTTGTTTGTTCCATAGAATTAATGAACACATACCATTTCTTATTTTCCATTTGTTTTATTGATTTAATAAATAAGAATTCTAAATTGTACTTTGAAGAGCTATTTTTTTACTCTCCTTAACAAAAGGGTTTTATTTCAGTACTTTCATTTCCCTTAATAATGTTAGTGCCCATGGCATTTAATAAATCTTATAAATTAGTATAAAAATGTATCAACCCACATTCTTGTTTTTTATGAGTCTGACTCCCCTGTCAGGTATGCTGAAAGAAAAAATATCAGTATCACAATTCTTCTAGAACAGATCAAATAATTTTTGTTTACCTTAACAGGTAGGAGTAAGGATCTGAGTCTATCTTAGAAATAAGGTTTTTTATTGATGCATATAGTATTTTTGTGGGCCATAAATTCACTTTTCTTTGATTAACAAACATCAGAAACAACAAAAGCAGCATACACAAAAGCAAATAAACCAACAAGAAGCTCAGCTTCTCCCTGTCTTCCTTCTATTTTGTCTACTCAGCACATTTGCTACATTTTTCCAAGTAATAAAGATGAGCCTCTTTGTTAATTACAAGACCTGGAGGAATGTAGAAATAAGAAGGTTGTTTTTTTTTTTCCTATTCATTAACTGCTTTGATCCCATTCAACCTGAGAACTATCAGGATCTTTGGTTTCTCAAAGGCATTGTTGACTATTCAAAGAAAAATGAATGTACAGATGGGTTTTGCAGAATGGGTTAGCCCATTGGTTGTGCCCTTTATTAGTTGTGTCCACTTGAGATATTTTCTTAATTTCTCCGTGTCCCAGTAGTTTTTCATCTGCAAAGTGTAATTTTTTTTAAAAAAGCACTTTGTAAAATAATTTGTGTGTCTATTTTCAAAATTTTAAGTTTTTTTTCCAGTTTTATTAAAGTATAAATCACACACACACACACACACACACACACACACACACACACACACTTAAGGTATACAATGTGATATTTTGATATAGATACATACTATTAAGTGACTATCACAATCAAGCTAATCATTATATTCATCACCTCACATAATTACCTTTTTTGTTATTGTTTTGGTAGTGACAACATTTAAGATCAACTCTATTAGCAAATTTCAAGTACACAATACAGGATTATTAACTGTAGTCACCCTGTTGTACATTAGCTGTAAGAACTTACTCATCCAGCATAACTGAAATGTTGTACGATTTGACCAACATCTCCCCATTTCCCCTACCCCCTATTCTACTAAAAAAGTTGAACTCGTAAAAGCAGAGAGTCAACCCTACTTCTCCAATCAGGCAGCAACTGCCACCACAATATTGTGCTGCCTAGTACACTTTTGCAAAGCACTTCTATTGCTCTTATCAACCGTATTGTATCAACTGCTTCCTACCCACTAGCCTCTAAAAGCAAACCAACTGACAAAATAACTATAAAACTTTAAGAGTAAGGTCAGTGTAAACATTCTTCATAACTCCAATAGCTCCTGAAACTTAAAAAGTGCTGACACAAAGTATGTATTAAATATTCATTTAATAAACAAAATAATTCTTGCTGATAAAATTGGTAATTTTTACTGATTTGTGGTAGATGCAGTTTTGATATTTAGGACCCTATAAAGCAGCAGTGAAGAGTCCATTGGCTTGGTCAGTGTGCCGTTACAGCTGAATCAGAAGCATATGTTAAAAGGGAATGAACTTCCCAAGTGGGTAAAATAATCTTGAATTAATGTACGTAATAAAGCAGGCATGACAGGACTTGTGAACTCTCTAAAATATCATTATAGCACTTAGTGTAATCTCATTTTTGTACTTAGTAGCATCATTGTGTAACTTGGCCTCGAAGAATTTAATTTTAGAAAGTCTAAAGTACACTTGTGGGGAAAATTTTGGAATAATCTACATAGCCAACTAAGCTTTTCTTCTGTCCTCTAAATTGATATAGGGAAACATTTAGTTTTGTTTCCAGAAAATAAAAGTAGTCAGAACGGCAAATTAGCCACAATTAATGAACTGAACAAAATCTAATTTTATAATCTTCTTTTTATTTAAAGGAAAGAAAAGCCATACTAGAAGAAATATTTCTATAAGTGACATGTTTAATGGACAAGACTTTAAAGAAATGTCTTATCTGCATGTGAAGAAATATCTTTATTTACAATGATTATCTCCAATTGGAATAAAAAGTAGAAATGTAATTGTTCTTTCCTTGTAATGATGCCACGTACACACTGATATTGAATAAATTGTGTTTTGCTTAATTAATTGTAATGATCAAGGCATTCTGACATTATTATGCAGTCTTTGTTAGCTAGTTCAAAGTCTGATCCACCTACCATTTCAGTAGATTAGAAATAGAAGCCAGGTTTTGACTTACAAATTAATTTCAAGTCAGTGTTATTCTATTATTTTAATCTTGAATAAATATATTTCATTAACTAAAAGGCAGAGCCTCTTAAGGAAAGTAATGATAATTGCTGATATGTGTTTATGTAGATAGAAAGTTCCTCAATGTCATTTTACAAGTGTCAGAGCTGGATTCAATCTCAGGTCTCTTGATGCTAAATTCCTAGCCCTGCACATTCTATGACCCTGTTTCTCCCAACAAATTCAGGTTTTTTTTGTGTGTCCCTATGCCCTTTTTAACATATTCCAATTCTGTGCAAATGCTGGCTTCAAACATTAACCAGTCTCTGCCCCATTCTTCCACTTCCTTCTGCTCTTGGCAATGTGACGATGAGTCTAGTGGACATTCTGGTAAACTAGCCACTATTAAAGAGCTAATAATCCATGCCCAAGGTTGAGATCAATAAATCATGCTTATCTTAGGATTTTTACTAGCAGTATGGTGGGGTTTTTTGGCCACCATTGGCTTTACAATTCTTCAATTGCTTTACATATATTAAGTAGGTATTCCTTTTTCAGAATTGCTTGAGTAAATGAACACCCCTTGAAATGTTCGAATTTCCTCATTCTCACTCTTGATCATCATTATCTTTATTTTGCCGTCCTCACCTTGCATTTTTCAACTGGCCAAAGTACTTTATAGGCATTGTTTCATCAAACTAAAATATACTTATATTTAGCAAAAATGGAAAACAGAGGTGCCTGGGGGGTTCAGTCACTAAGCATCTGCCTTCAGTTCGGGTCATGATTCCAGGGTCCTGGAATCAAGCCCCGCATTGGGTTCCCTGCTCAGCGGAAAGCCTGCATCTCCCTCTCTTACCCACCCTGCTTACCCTTAGTCCTCCTCTCTCACTGTGTCTCTCTCCATCAAATAAATAAACAAAATCTTTAAAAAAAAATAGGAAATTTTTTAAAAGGAAAAACACTATTAACTATTGAGCCCAGATGAGGATGTACAGATAATGCTTACTCACAGCATCATTACCAATATCGGAACAAAATCTGAAATTTCTGATTTCTGGCATATGCTGGTGGTGCAATTTTGACCATGTTTTAAAAAAGTTAACCATGGTAAAAATTTTTGAACATTAAATGACCATTACATTATGTTTCTAAAACTTACTTTCCCATTTTTTATCTAAATCATAAAGCAAAAACAAAGCCCAAATAACCAAAAAAGAGCTCTATGCCTTGAATAATAATTTTTTTAAAAGATTTTATTTATTTATTCGACAGAGAGAGAGAGATCATAAGTAGGCAGAGAGGCAGGCAGAGAGAGAGAGGAGGAAGCAGACTCCCTGCTGAGCAGAGAGCCCGATGTGGGGCTCGATCCTAGGACTCTGAGATCATGACCTGAGCCGAAGGCAGTGGCTTAATCCACTGAGCCACCCAGGTGCCCCTTGAATAATAATTTTTGAAATTATGTTTTAGCTATCCAATAGTTCAATATAAAATAGTTTGCACATTTTTAACATGAGAACACTCCCCTGCCTATGGATTGTATTTATACCTGAGATTCATGTGTTTGTCCCTAGCATTCACAAAGAGCTTAAATGACAGCAGATACCAGCTCGTCTAGGCTTTTATTCCAACAAGCAAACTGTTTCCCCAGTTTTAGGACACAGAAGGAGCTAAGAGGATGAGACCACGCATAAAGGAATGGGTTCCAGACATAAAACACCTATGGCTATAAAAGGAGGAGCAGATGGTGTACATCAGAATTCTCCAAATAATAAGGAATGTACTATTTTATGTGGATCCCGAAACCTGGTCTTAAAATCCTTAACAAGCTGAACGCACTTGCTCATGGCTCTTGATCATTAGAATGTAAAACAATTAATCTTGATTAGGGGAAAGCGAGTTCTGAAGCTATGTTGGTACTTCCTGACAGAATACTGAGTTATAAGTTAGATGTGTAAAGTAAAGTGGATAAAAATATAATAAAGAGCCCCAAACCAGAAATAGTCATCAGCCTTTCTTTCTTGCCTCCAGGACTCTTTGGCTTTCCCCTCCTGCTTTCCCTTATTGCTTCTGTCGAGGCTCCATCTGTTCCATCTGCTAAGGTCCACTTAACAGTAAAGTGCTTTTGGTTTAAGAAAAAGCGTGCCAAATGAGAGGCTTCCAATAAGTGATTTTCCTGCTAAAACGTAAGGCAATTTGTAGAGCCATCAAAGTCCAAATGTTTTTTAACTTCCGTATCTGTGTGTTTACATGTTGTTGGGCAACGAATCCCTCAAGAAAAATTGTGTAGTTTGTCAAGAAGTCAATGACGCCTCTTACAAAATTGTTAAGAAAACATTTTAAAAAAAGGCATTGGAAGACAGGTTAACTACTTAATAACTAACTTCTTTTTTAAGTCCACTTTAATCATGCTTACTTTGCTCACAATTAGTGTCACAGAAGTAAATAAGCTCCTGTGAGAACACTTCGATCTCAGTTGGTGTTTGGGCAGAAAAATAATTTGTTCCTTAAACCACCTGAATTGATTTTCTGATATAATATATGAGGAGTATTTTTTTAAGCAATGTAATTGCTTTGTTTTCCCTTTCGGGAGGGATACAGAAGAATGCATTTCCTAAAACTGAAGAAATACATATTATTACCAAAATAGACTTTGTATAATGGAAAAAATATTGACCTAGAAGTCAGGACTTCTGAGCTCTAATTCTTACTCTGTAACTACCAAAGTTACTTTCCCTTTGACAAATATCAGTTCTCTGGGTCTCACTTTCCTAAACTGTAAGAAAGGGCTTTGGACTTAGTCTTTCTTTTTTTATTTTTTATTTTTTTTTAAGATTGTATTTATTTATTTGACAGAGACCACAAGCAGGGAGAGAGGCAGGCAGGGGGGGGGGGGGGAAGCAGGCTTCCCGTGGAGCGGAGAGCCCGATGTGGGGCTCCATTCCGGGACCCTGAGATCATGACCCGAGGCAAAGGCAGAGGAACCCACTGGGCCACCCAGGTGCCCCAGACTTAGTCTTTAAGTACTGTCAAAGTCTAAAATTATTTTTACCTATCTTGATGCAATTAAATATGTTTCCTCAGGTGTGCTTCTATTACCTCTTACAAGACCAGTTTTTTTTTTTTTCCCGCTTGAATTTCGCAGAGATTATAGACTTTAACATAAGGACAACGGAAGATAAGAGACTTGTTTTAGGGTGCCTGGGTGGCACAGGTGGTTAAACGTCTGCCTTTGGCTTGGGTCATGATCCCAGGGTTCTGAGATCGAGTCGCACATCAGGTTCCCTGCACCATGGGGAGTCTGCTTCTCACTCCTCCTCTGCTCCTCCTGCTTGTGCTCTCTCAGTCTCTCTGTCAAATAAATAAATAAAAATAAAATCTTAAAAAAAAAAGAAACTTGTTTTAGATAAATGTAGATTAGAATTCAAAGAAACTCCATCACAAGTATCATAAAATTCTCAGCCTCCTTGCTCATTATAATTTGAATGTTTTTGAAAATCCATGTATTAATTCCGAGAAATGAGAGATAATTTACTGAGTGTACAAGCAATGAGTAGATTCCTATGTCAGCCCAAAATGCAATTTGATAATAGATTCAAATAATGTTAGAGCAGACAGGAATTTTATAAGTTTTTATTTTCACAGATAAGTAGAAAGAAAGAGAGGAAGCAAGTGATTTCTTCTGTGTGTTCTTTTACAACTTTATTAGGGTAAATTTTGTATATAATAAACTATTAATTTATACAGTCCAATTTTGTGTTTTGACATAAGTATACATCTGTGAGTGTCCCGTCAAATTAACAGAATTGTCGTATTCTTAATCCACAAAAGCTTCTTTGGGCCATTTTGTAACACTTTCCTACCTTCCTTATTCATCCCCAGGCAACCAGTGACCTGTTTTCTGCTTCTGTATATTAGTTTGCATTTTCTATATTTTTTAAGAAATGCGATGATATAGTATTATCCCCCCTCCTTTTTTTTTTTTTTTTTTTTTTTTTTTGGTCTAGATTCATTCATTCAGCATATTTCTTTTGAGAATCATCCATGTTATTACTATCGGGAGACAATCTGCCATGGGTCTCTCATATTTTCTGCATGTCTCATGAGAAGAGTCACCAACTGCTTTTGTTCTGGATTGTTTTTGCAGGGTTGTTTGTATAGAGAAGAGACTTGGAAGATAGAGTGTCTCCCTCCAGAGCAAAAGGCAAGTTTGTGTACTGTCCAGTATGGTAAAGGTGAAGTTTAAGCAGGCTTATTACCTCATGTAAAATACTTGCGTCCCCAAGCTTGATGCCCTTGTTCTGTTACATAAAGTATTGCACGTGCCCTTTCATGGTGTCTTGTTTGAATTAGGGGTTCAGGGAACCTGTGCTACTCTTGCTACTGCTATTATTGTGCATAAGAAGTTCTTGGTCTCTACCCAGGAGGCTCAAGCTTGTTAGCTGGCAAATACAGTTTAAAAAAAAATTAGAGTTCTTGGCAGTTCATTATTTTTTATTGGTGACAATTAGTGCATTTTAGGGGTATACCTCAATTTGTTAACTCATTCATCAGTTAATGGATATGGGCTGTTTCTAATTTTTGGCAATTACAAGGAAAAAATCTGGTATGAACATTTATGTACAAATATTTGTGTAAACTATACTTCCCTTTCTCTTTGGTAAATACACAGTAGTAGAATGACTGGTACACATAGAGGTCTATGGTTACTTTTTTTATTTTTTAAGATTTTATTTATTTATTTGAGACACAGAGAGAGATCACAAGTAGACAGAGAGGAAGGCAGAGCGAGAGGGAGAAGCAGGCTCCCCGCTGAGGAGAGAGCCCGATGCGGGACTCGATCTCAGGAGCTGGGATCATGACCCGAGCCGAAGGCAGAGGCTTATTAACCCACTGAGCCACCCAGGTGCCCTATGGTTAATTTTTAAGGAAACTCAAAGTTTTACAAAGTGGTTGTATCATTTTACATTCCATCAACATATCATGATAATAATCTTTATTAGTTACAATGACTTGCAGAATTTATGTCCCTGCTTTCTTGTCTTTCGGTAAATGGAAGCTTCTGAGGTAGTTATGTCTCGGTGGTATGTTCCATAGGCTGGGCTCCTCTGTTGGGTAGGCTCTAGGCGGTGTGCGGTTTGGTGGTACACTGGGCTATGTTCCAAGGTGGCCAGGGTCACTGTTCAGGCTCTCTGGTTACATGGGACCACAGACTGTGTCCATCAGGCGGGCAGAGCGCCTGCCCTGTCTCCCAGCCCACTTAGGACGCGCTTTGCGGCTGCCGGCATTCTCTGCTAGGCTTCCGGGATGGGCAGGCTTGGAGGCTGTGAATTCGCTTCCCTGCCAAGGGGCAGGGGTAAGACAGCCCGACTAGAGACTCAGATTAGGCAAAGGTCCCGCGCAGGAGAGAATGACTGGAAGAGGCATGGCTGAGATCCCCGCTCAGGTGCAACTGTAAGTAGGAGGTGGGTGCTCGGCTGCTGTAAGTCTCGCCCCCTCCATTTCCGTCAGAGCCCGCAGATCCCCCCAGTGATTGCACCCAGGCGAGTCCCCAGTGGGCTCCTAGGAAATGCCCTGAAATACCGGGGGGAACTGGATGTCCAGTTCCGGTTGTCTTTCACCCCCTTGTGGCCCTGCAGGCCCTGAGAAGCCCTCCTGAGGCAGCGCTTGCAGGCTTAGGGGAGTGGCAATGGGGAGTGGAGCCGCTTCTCTTCCTCTTCTAATGTGGTCGGTCTTGGTCTCTGTGGTGCAGGGGGGTGCTTCAGCCTCACCCCCGTTTCTGGGGTTTTCTCAGAGGTGTCTTGTCTGTGGATGGATGTTGGTTGATCTTGAGAGTGGCACTGAAGTCAGAAGGATGTTTCCTCCTCAGAAAATGGTGGCTGGCTGGTCCAATTGGGGCCAGTTGGGGCACAGGCTGCAAGCTCCTAACAGGCCAGAAAGCTAGGTTGGTGATGGCAGAGCCTGGGAAGGCTGACAGGAAACAAACTATTGACACACACAACAACTTGTGTGAATTTCAAAAACTTTGCTAAGTGTATGTTTTCTATATGGTTCTATTTATATGAAATTCTAGAGAAGGCAATGTTATGACAGAGAGCACATCGGTATTATCTGGGTCTGGCAATTGGGGAAGGGAATTCATTTCAAAGAGGCCCAAGGAAATTTTCCTGAGGTAATGTAAACATTTAAAAATGTATCATGATCATATTTACAAAAGTGCACACAATTACCTAAACTCAGTAATCTGTATACTTAAAATGGGTGAGTTTTATTATATGTAATACACAATTTAGTAAATGTGGGGAGAGAGACACACACATTGATAGGGAAGATTGAGACTTGAAGTGGATTGGACCATGAGGTATTTCCAACTCTTGGTAAGTAAGTCTTTATAAGGTACTGAAGGGTCTATCTGACAGGCACAAGTGAATTTACAATAAGCTACTCCTAAGGCTAGCCAAGGCAGAAAAAAGAGTTGCACTTTTCTACCTATTCAGTTTGCCCAGAGGAAAATAGCCGAAAAGAACGATAAAAAGGCCTCCGCTGAACAAATTCAATGTGAATTCCTCCGATTGGCAGGATCCATTTGGCATCCAGAAAATTGAGCTGCATGAGAATCTAGTAAACATAGTTTTTAGTTTGATAGCTATTGAGGTATACAAGAAGAAACCAAAATAGAGGAATGGCCGTTGAATGAGCCAATAAATAGCATCTAGAAAATGTTGCTTGGCTTTTCTTATTGATTTGTATATCTTGATAATAAATATCAATTGCAATATCTTGTAACTTTTATTTGCATACTTGTTTATCTTTTGATAAATGGAAGCTCTTATGGTAGTTTTGTCTTTCAATGTCCTTTTTATCATTTGTGTTTATTATGTGTAATATAAGCAATCTTTCACTATACCATGTTCATAATTGTTATTTTCTATTGTTCTCCGAACTTATATATTTTATATTTTATTTATGTATTTTTAATGAGGTGTAATTGACATATAATATAGTTTCAGTTATAAAATATAATGATTTGAGATTTATATACATTGCAAAATTATCACCACAGTAAGTCTAGTTAACACCCAGTAGTTTGCCTTTTCTTTTTGATGAAATGGACCTAGAATTTATTTGCATGTGATTTGAGGTAAGGACTCAATTTCATGAGAAAGCAATTATTCCATCACTATTTTTTGAAACTCCGTTTTTTCTCCACTATCCTCAAAGCCGTATCTGTCATATGAACATGGCTTTTTTCATCCTATCCTCCTAATTCCTTCTTTTTGACTTCAACCTATCTTCCTATTTCCTTCTTTTCTTAATGCAATCTCTTCTTTAATAATAATTTTATATCCAACAATATTGGTAATTTCTTTCAGTAGCTTAATAATTACTCTGTTGTTTCTCTTGTGTTTCCTAGATGGAAAATCATGTTATTTGAGCATAACTAGTATTTGGTGTCTTTTCTTTTTCTTTCTTTACATATCCTTTGTTTGATATTCAAATATCTGAATAATTTTTATGTTTTTACTAAGCTGTCTGGTTTTTGTGTCTCCATTGGCTCTAAAAATCAATGCCTTGATTCTCTTCTGGTTCATGAGTCTAAATGGACATTCTTATTCCCTGGAATTTTTTTCTGTGAAAACTCTTTGAAACCTAGCTTGAAGACAGGCTTCTCCAAATAAGATCTGAAATTGCTTTTTCTAAGGTTCCTTGGACACTATAAACTAGAAATACTTAAAACTGAAATCTCAGCTTGAATTTTTGTTTTTTTGTTTTGTATTTTTTTTTAGTCTACTCAGATAAACATATTCCACTGGCCTGTGGTTATGAATTAGCAGTTTTATTTTGTGTTAAATCTGCATTCAGCACTTAGATTCTTAAAGAAGCAGGTTTATTTCTAGTTCCTTTTTAGATAAGGCTGTGGCCTTTTTGTGTCCCAGCTGTAGGAGTGAGTTTGTTTGTTATTAGATTCTCCATTGTGGAATGGGTAGCTCCTGGGTTTCAACCTCTTTTTCCCCTGGATGGTGGCAATAAAAAGTAAAATACAAGATCACTCTTATCAAATACCCTGAGGATGAATTAGCTCTCTAATATCTTAGCAGCTCAACATTGACTTTTAAAAGACTTTTAAATATTTTACCGAACATTCTTATTTTTTTAATAATCTGGAAGTAATTTTTTGTACCTATTCTCTCAAGCTGCAGAAAATAGATCTGCTTAATCGTTATACATGACTAAATTCTGTATTTCAGAAGTTAGGAAAATTATTTATTGCATTTCAAGTATTACTTATAAGATTAAGATGATTTCTAAGAGTGGGGAATTCAAATACAAATTAACAGAATTAAATATATACTTTCTTCTGGGGTGCCTTGGTGGTTTAGTCAGGTAGGCATTTGGCTTTTGCTCAGTTCATGATCTTGGGGTACTGGGATCCAGCCTGGCATTAGGCTCCCTGGTCAGTGAGGAAGAATCTTTGGTTTCTCCCTCTCCACTTGCCCTTCTCCACTCGCCTTGTGCACATGTACGTGTTCTCGCTCTCTCTCTCTCAAATATATAATCTTTAAAGAAGAAAAAAACACATATACACACATACCTGCTTCTAAGCCTACTAGCTAGGAAGATAATCATACCTGATTAAAAATAAATGTATTTTCACTTTATATGAAATTGTCATTTTTAATAAATGATGACACAAATGTAGACCAAAAAATGCCAGAAATTATTTTAAAAATGCAGATAAAGGCACTAGTAGTTTTGGCATTAGGAAACATATTCTATCATGACCAATGTTAGTGTGAACCTAGTTGTACTCTACTTTTTCCTTCTCTACAAAAACTTTTCGGGTACTAAAGTGGTATGAAAAAGGGGGGAAAAAACTATAAAATATCTCTTAGAACATCTTCATCCCTTCCATCCACATTTGTATTTCCCATCAGTCCTTATATTTCCTAATGACTATAATAATGAATATTTAATCTCAGTATGTACTCCGAACCGTAATCTCATAAAACTTAATAGGATGTCAGGTTTTAAATGTAATCTTTGGGTCACAATGAGGCATATTTTCTTCCCTGAATTTCTGCCTGGCGCTTTTGTCCAGTTTACCACTGTTGAGGCTAAAAACTTACCTGTGGGTTGTCTATTACGTATATAATACTTTAACCCTAAAAACAAGGGAATTTGTTGAGGATCTCTTGATGATATTTCTTTCTAATTCTATTTGAAATGTGGGATTTCATGAAAACTCAGCTCATTTTCCTTTCTATAGAAAATGCAGAAAGATTTTACTTTATCAAATGACTACATTACGGTCTATAATGGTCCAGATATTTCTGCCATGGGGACAAGTTATCTTTGGTATTGATTTCATTTTAAAACTTATACCAAAGATCCATTTTAGTAAAGGAATCCATAGTATTTCTTTATAGATTTACCATTCCATTTTATGATCTCTAATATAAAATTTGGGGAAAGATGTTGATGAAAAATATTGCTTAAGTTTGAATATGATCTTTGAATTTGAATTCCTTACAAGAGAACAAAGATCAAAAAATAGACCAAAGAACAAAATTCAGATTAGAGTTGAGTAGCAAATTATTCACCTTACATATTTTTCAAGGGAAAGGAAATAAAAATTGAGAAAATTGAAACAGCACATATGTAAGCTGTTTGATAGATTTCCATATCTCAAGGAGGGTGACAGCAGCAATTTCACTTTTTGAATAAACAGTTTTGTGAAACTGTAAAGCTTTTAAAGAAATTATTTAAAATAATGCAACATACACAGTGCCCAATGTATCAAACATATTCTTGGTGGGGCTAGGCAAAATCTCTGTGACTGCATACTCCAGGTCAAAATACCAAAATAAAAAATGGTAATAATTCTGCCAAAAACTTCTTTGCATGAATGCACGTTGTAACATATGAAAGTTAACTGCATCATACTTCACAGGGGATTTTGTTGTTATTGTTAACTGGATTTGATTGAAATTCATGGAGGCACAGATTACTAAAAACCGAATTGAATGCATGTGCTTTTCCAGAAGCAAACTCATCTGTGAAGCTGATTGGAAATATAGTTGAATGTTATATCTGAATGTACTAGAGGGGAGTGTGGTAGAAATTATGACACTGCTGGGGATGAAACCTATTATCTTATAACAGTTGCAAATATAGTAAACAATAAATTTGTTATTATTACCAGATTCAAACCAAAGTAAATTTCTACTGTTGCATAGTAAAACCATGCAGAAGAAATCAAGGATGCTAGCTCTGGTAATACTTTTCTAACGAAATACTTTGAATTGCACATGTATCAAAAGGTAAACTGCACTTAAAAGGTTATCGACTATGGCCCCTCTGAGGACAATAGTGAAGTATTACCAACGTTTTCCATTTCAAAAGAGAAAATAAATTGAAGGTCACGATTGAAATTCTTTCCAGTTTTTAGTAAAATGGTATAGAATTTAATATATCACAGAAGCAGAGTAATAGTTTCATTTTTATGCAGAAGTGGGAGGGTTCTCTATATTCCACAATCGAACAAACTGAATCTGGATAAGAAGTAAGCAATCATGTAGCTCTGTCTGGGTACCTTCAATAGGTGAATGTATACTGGCTGCCTCTGCTTATGGGTCTATTTTCTTCTTACAATCTTTAGGTAGGAGGGTTTTGGCAATGAAAGAGCAGGCCTTAGACTTCCCTCATCGCCTACTGCCATGTACCAAAATGCCCCAAAATTTAGTGTCTTTCTTTTTAAAAGATTTTATTTATCTATCTATCTATTTATTTATTAGAGAGAGAGCGCATGCAAGCGCACATGCTAGAGAGAGAGAGTGGGGGAGGGGCAGAGAGAGGGACAAGCAAACTCTGCACTGAATACAGAGCCCTATGTGGGGCTAGATTTTATGACCCTGAGATCATGACCTGAGTCAAAACCAAGAGTCCGCTACCCAACTGACTGAGACACCCAGGCGCCCCACAAAGTTTAGTGTCTTAAGACAGCAATCATTTTATTTAATTGTTCACAAACTTGGGCAGCACTCAGTGCAGCAGCTAATCTCTGCTTACATGGCATCAAATAGGCTGATTTGACTGATGCCAGACTCAACTCCTGGATGACCTCACTGATAAGGTGAGGGCAAAGTTGGTACTGTCTGTTGGCTGGAAGCTCAGCTAAAGCTGTTAATTGGGGACTGTATTCTTCTCCATTAGATCTCTGCTTGTGACTAGGCTGGTTTTCCTAGCATCATGGTCTCAGAGTAGTTGAATTTTGTGCATGGGGTGCACTGCCCCCAAAATGCAAAAGTGATGTTGCCAAACTTAAGCCCCAGACTTTCCGAACTAGCAAAGTGTCCTGTCACTTCTGCCTTTGCTTAGCTCCCAGGCTCAAATTCAAGAAATAGTAGACTATGAAACAGGGAAACATCATAACAGATTCTCATACACCTCATTAGTATACATGCAGATGGTATTAACTGAATCGTTTATATATGAATGATTTACCGACTGTCTGAATCATCTGATTTCAATGTTTTAGTACCCTGATTAGGTTTTTCCTGGTGGTTACCTAAAACTTCTCCTTATTTAATTTAAGCGTATTTTTTCCAAGTTGAAATTGCTATCGCTTATAGCTAAAAAATGGTTGTCATCTTCACAAAGCATGTTTTTAGTTAAAGACAAGTCATTTCCTTTCTGTCTGAAAAAGAAACTCATTTTGTTGCTATATAGGAAATAGGAAAGACAGTTAAATACTTGGCAAAGACAGTTAATGACCCATCCTTAGAAAGTAGAAGGGTTTCTTTGAAACACAAGATGGTCTGAGTGCTTTCAGGGAGCTACACAAGGAAGAGTCATTGCAGAGGGATAATTTCATCCCTATTTCGGGAACAGACCTGAGTTGTAAATTAGGATTCCTAAATTTAAGTCCTAATTCCACCACAATCAAGTGGTGTATCTTAAACCAGTCCTGATCTCCAGAGGTCCATTTTCTCAACCATAAAATTACGGAATTATACTGAAAATTTCTAGAAAAAAAACAAAACTTTCAGCTGTAACACTCCAAGGTTCTATTCATAAGACACAAAACATTTGTAATTAAAGAGAGTTTTTATTCCTTTCTATTTCCATAGCCTTTTATGTTCACACTATGAACAAAAACCATGACCCAGATTGACAAACATGCATCTTTGAAAAATATTTTACCTTATATTTGTAAAATAGTTCTGGTTAGGTTTTGTGCTGCTCTGAGTTTGAGATTTCTTTCTCTAGGTTAAAAAAAAGATATTTGTATTTTATAAATATACTTCCTTGTAGATTGACTCTCTGTGACTGTTTCTGTTAAAATCATTTCTATTTATATACAAAAGTTTCAAATAAGTGAATGGAGTTTTTAAGTTAGTAAACACCTTTATAGACCTGTAAACACATATCATGGTTTGGCAATAACAGAACATCCTCTGATTCCCTCATTTCTGTGTTTATTTCACGATAGACCTGGTCAAAGGTCTCCAAGCTCTATGTGTTACCAATAATGGATATTAGATAAAACAGAAATCAAGGTAGTAGGTGAGTAAAGTTCTTCACAATAATCCAGTGGTATGCTGGAGAAAATTGTATCTGCTTGTGAATACTGATTCCATCTCTTTCCTCCAAATCTTCATTCAATAAAGTCCTATTGATAGGTGACATTAGGCATTATGGGAATATTTATATCATGGAAATTAGCAAATATTATATATCAGAACTCTTTTTTTTTTCTGTCAGTTGTTAAACATTTATGTTCACAATACTGAGCAAAAGTCAGGGAGTCAGATGAAAGGGATAGGACAAAGACAAACAGTCATAGTCAGCATTAAACTTAGACCTGAATGACATGCCAGCCATATAATCTGATAGAGTATTAAGATGTGGGAAAACCATAAATCTGAAACAACCCCAACGGGCTTGAAGAGCAGTAAAGAGGATACAATATATTTATTAAGAGGTGGTTCTAGTAAAAGAGATTGGAGGGGCACTGGGGTGGCTCAGTAGATTAAGCGTCTGCCTTCACCTCAGGTCATGATCCCATGGTGCTGGGATCGAGCCCCACATCGGGATCCCTGCTTGGTGGGAAGCCTGCTTCTCCTTCTGCCTCTGCTGCTCCCCGTGGTTGTGTCCTCTCACTCTCTCTCTGTCAAGTAAATAAAATTAAAAATTAAAAAAAAAAGAAGAGATTAGAAATACAGGTAGAAGTTAAATTGCATAGGGTTTATAAGTCATGACAAGGATTTTCAACTTTTAAGACTAAATCCAAAAGGAAGTCTATAAAGAGTTTAAGCTGAGTTATGATGTAATTGTATTTGTTTACAGAGAATAAACTAGATTCTTTGTGTCAAATGAATTGGGATTGAGGGTAGGTAAGAAGTGCAACCAGTTATGAGAATACTGGTATTCTCATAATTACTCATAATTAATAATAATTACTCAAGTGGAAAATAAGGGTAGCTTGGACCAGATTGATGGTATAGATGTGGAGAAATCTGTAATGATTTGGTTATTGTTTGGAGGTTGTTTCTATAGGACTTGATGATGATTTTGATGTGTGGAATAAAGGAAGACTCTCAGGCATATGACCTAAGTTTTTCATCAAATCATGACATCATTTACCATTAATGGCAAAGATGATGAGAGGAGAAAAAGACACAAGTAAAAAGTACTATTTTAAATGTTCTGTGTTTGAGTTACCTATATATATGTGTGTGTGTGTGTGTGTGTGTGTGTGTGTGTGTGTGTGTTTACAATGAGAGATATCAAATAGGTAGTTGAATACATAAGTACTGTGGTTCAAGGAAGAGTTCAGGGATATTGATAGAATTTTGAGAATTATCACTACGTACTCAATATTTAAAACCAAAAAAGATAAAAAAATAAAAAATAACCCAGTGGAATTACCTAGTGTTAAGGAAAGAGAAAGAAAAGAATCCAAAACAGGTTCTTAGAACACTCCAACATTTAGAAGTGCAAGAGTAGTGGAGAAGCCCACAAAGCCAAGTGAAATGAAGGTGCCAGAGAGATAAAAGAAAAATGAGGAGAGTTGTCATTGAAAATAAGAGAATGAAGTTTAAACAAGAAAGCTGTGTTCAGTAGCAATCTTGCTGAGAGTTGATGAATATAAGACCTGAATCGGCCTGGTGGATCCAGAGACAAAGGAAGTGAACAAGTAGTAAAAGGAGTTAAGGAAGTGGAGACAGGTTGAGTTGTTAACTCATTCTATATCTTATTCCATGAAGGGGAGCAGAAAAATGGGTGATGGCGGCTCAGTGGAGGAATTGTCTTTAAGATCAGAGCTGATCTTAAAATTATGTTTCTTAACTCCACAGAAGTTCCTGTTATTTTATAATACAATATTTATTATACTTGTGATACTTTGGATTACATATAAATGTAAACTATTTTTCTCAATTTTCATCAAAAATTTATAGATGTATTATCTACCTGGAATTTATCATATGGTTTAAGATAGGAATGTTCCTCTACATATAATTAGTTTACCAAGGATTTTTGTTTAAATGCCTACATTTATAGTATTAGTTTTTAGATATTTGGTTTCATGTATTTTTGAATTCTTCTATGAGCACTAAAGTCTTCAAATTGATATTCTTTTAGGAGAGATGTATTTTCATTTTTTCTTTTTTCCTGTCAGGTCAAGATATCACAGCTCTGTCTTTCCAAGTGCTCTTTTTTAACTTGACATAGGTTATAAATTATCCAGTCTGGTTATATTTAAAATTATAATTATATTAATAGAAATTACATAAAAATTATAGATTAGTTTGTCTTTACTCCAGATACATGGCAGATGTCTGCATTTATTCAGATATTATTTCATTCCTCAGTAAAATGTAAAATGTAAAATGTAAAATACATAGCCCCATCACTCTTTGCATATTTTCTTGTTTCTAGAACAACAAGATATTCCAGTTCATTCTCCTGTTTTCCTGCTAAAGATCTATAATCAAGCATTCCACTAAGGATTCTGATTCAATCCAGTGGGGGTTAGTATTTAGAAATGAGTATCTGAGCACTAGGTGCCCTCTCGGTGAAATTACCGTGGTGGCTTTCCTGGTCGAAGGGAAGAAAGCTATGGGTAGAGGCATAGATCACCCAGGCCTGAATCTGTACATGTTTCTTTCCTCCAAGTTTTTATTTAAATTCTTGTTAGTTAACATAGAGTGTAACATTGGTTTCAGGGGTTGAATTTAGTGATTCATCACCTACACATAATACCCAGTATTCATCATAACAAGTGCCCTCCTTAATACCCAACAACCTTCCACCTCCCTCCATCAACCTTCAGTTTGTTCTGTATTGTTAAGAGTTTCTTTTGGTTTGCTTCCCTCTGTCTTTTCTTTCCCTCTTCCCATATGTTCATCTGTTTTGTTTCTTAAATTCCACATGGGAGTGAAATCATATGATATTTATCTTTCTCTGCCTGACTTATTTCACTTAGCATAACACACTTTAACTCCCTTCATGTCATTGCAAATGGCAAAAATTTCATTCTTTTTGATGGCTGAGTAATATTCCATTTTTTATATACACACATACCACTTCATCTTTATCCATTAATCAGTGGATAGGCACTTGGACTTTTTCCATAGTTTGACAATTATTGACAATGCTGGTATAAACATCAGGTGCATGTACCCCTACAAATCTTTATTTTTGTATCCTTTGGGTAAATACCTAGTAGTACAATTGCTGGGTTGGAGGGTAGCTCTATTTTTAACTTTTTGAGGAACCTGTATACTATTTTCCAGAGTGATTGCACCAGTTTGCTTTGCCACCAGCAGTGTAAGAGGGTTTTCCTTTCTCCACATCCTCACCAACATGTTGTTTCCTATGTTGTTAATTTTAGCCATTCTTGACAGGTATGAGGTATTATCTTGTCATGGTTTTGATTTGTATTTCCCTGATGATGAGTGATTTTGAGCATCTTTTCATGTGTCTGTTAGCCACTGGGATGTATTTTTTTGAAAAATGTCTATTCATGTCTTCTGTCCATTTCTTAACTGGATTATTTATTTTTTGAGTATTGAGTTTGAAAAATTCTTTACAGATTTTGGATACCAACCCTTTATCAGATATGACATTTGCAAATATTTTCTTCCATCCTGTATGCTGCTTTTTAGTTTTGTTGATTGTTTCCTTCACTGTGCAGAAGTTTCTTTACCTTGATGAAGTCCCAATAGTTCAGTTTCCCTTGCCTCAGGCAATGTGTCTAGTAAGAAGTTGCTATGGCCAAGATCAAAGAGGTTGCTGCCTGTGTTCTCCTCTAAGATTTTGATGGTTTCTTGTTTCACATTTAAGTCTTTTATTCTTTTGAATTATTTTTAATTTGGTGCAAGAAAGTGGTCTAGTTTCTTTCTTCTCATGTTGCTGTCCAGTTTTACTAACACCATTTGTTGAAGAGACTGTCTTTTCTCCATTGGATATTCTTTCTTACTCTGTCAAAGATTAGTTGACCATATAGTTATGGGTCCATTTCTATTCTCTTCCATTGTGAGTCTGTACAGTTAATTTAATCCTCTTTAAATTGAATGTTGGGTATCATTTCAAAGATTTGCAAGAAGCTGCTCAATTTTACCCTTTTTTTTCTTTCCAATCTGGTTATGTATTTTAGCCAAAAGTTTTCCAAAATCTCCAGAAGGCCTCATTTTTGTCTTAGTACTGGAACAGTTACATATTAAACATACCTTAGTATACCAATGCTGGTTAATATTTCCAGAGTGCTAATAATTTGAAAGTGGCACCTTCCAAATCTTTTAGGTAAAATTACCACTTTCTTTTAGACTCAAGAGTCTTTTTATACATTTATCAAATAAGGACACCCACTTGTCCTCTACTTTTGATGTACTTACACATCATATATTTTGAAATTCCTTTTGATGTCCTTAAATTCTTGTTTTTCTAATTTCTACTATATAACTGACTTGCCACACTTTTAAGATTTCCTGTACACTCATTCTTCATGTATCTCCATATTATACTATGATTGCCTCTACTTTGATGTAATATTTTCCCCTGAATATTTTAATATTAATAAAACTTTAAAAGTGTCGTTAGTAGTTCAAGGATGTAAGAACATACTCCCTTTGAACTTAATATTTCAAAAAGGTTGCTAAAGCACTTACTGGAGCCACATTTAGGATTGTAACAGCTTAGAATACCCAGCCTCATAACAAAGATGATAAGAAAGGTTTTCATTGTAATCAGTTTTTATGACTAAATCAATAAAGCTTTGAAAAGGAACAAGGAAAGGAAGATCAGAGCACTTTAGTTATACCATACACTTGGAACTGAGCACCCATTTGTGTCCTCAACTCCCAAAAATACAAACCAGGGCAAAAATACAGATGTAAGAAAGGAAAATACAAAGGACAATGTATCATTTCATTTGTGCAGTAATACTAATTTGACTTCTGTAATGAACAAATACCAGCAGTTGCTTTAGTATGTTTTCAAAACTTTTTTAAATTAAAAAAATTCAAACTAATTCTTTAATTTTTAGGTTTTTATAGGTCCTCAAGTATGTGTGCTAGGAAAAATAAGAGTACATCTTGAGGCAATGTTTGGCTAATAAGTTTCTAATTTTAATAATGTTACCTATGTTAGTGTACTTAAGTGTTTTAAGTATTTTTAGGCCTAGAATATCAAGGCAAAACAATATACATCAGAAGTATAAAACTTGTGTGAGAGAAATCTTAAAATATATTAGAGTAATTCATTCCTGAGACCATTTTCTTAGGTGGTTCAGTAGATTCATCAGAACAGAATGAAGTGAAAAGTGATTTTTTTTTTTAAAGAAAAAAACATAGGGAGAAATATTGAGATAAAATTCAATTTCTGATATGAAAAATGGAATAATGCAGCAGCACCAAAAAAAAAGTATATAATTTAGGCTATTTTCTTAGAGATTGGACTATCACAGTCTTAATGGACAGTTTTAAATATCAAAAAGGGATGAATAATGTAACAGTAGGAACTTGATATAAAATGATAGGTACTAAAATAGAGACTGGAACAGAACAAATAATAAAAATTGTAATCCATGAAAACTTGCTTTTAAAAAAATATTTGAAACAAAATATTAAGATCATGAACCTTGAAACAGATCCAAAGTAGCCAAGATAGTCACATGCTATAAAAAAATCTATTGTATTTTAAGAAAGAGAAAATAAGGGTGCCTGTGTGGCTCAGTAGGTTAAGTGTCTGCCTTCAGCTCAGGTCATGATCCCAGTTTCTGGGATTAAGTCCCACATCGGGTTCCCTGCTCAGTGGGGAGTCTGCTTCTCCCTCTGTCTCTGCACTTCCTCCCCGCTTGTACTCTCTCTCTCTCATGCTCTCTCTCTCTCTTTCTCAAATGAATAAATAAAGTATTTTTTTAAAAAAAGAAAGAAAAAGAAAATAAATTATTTGAGTACACAAGCAAAAAGTCACATATAATGGTAAGGAAATCTGACTTTCAGCTAGACATTATGCCAAAAGATAAAAGAACAACATATTTTAGAAATTCACAAAAAGGAAGAAGTCTTAGCTAAGATTTATATGTACCAGCCAAACTTACACTCAAGAATAAAGATTGCAGACTATGAGTTAGGAAAAGCATGATGCGGAGAAAATAGTTCTGTGAGCCCTTTCTGAGAAGCTTACTAGAGAATATGATTCAAACAACCAACGTGACTAGTATAAGGACTGGTATTTAAGCAAAAAAAATGATATTTACCTAAGAATGTAAGATTAAATGACGTAAGGGAGACAGTGTAGAATATAAGAGCTACATGCCCTGACAACATAGAAACACTGTAGTAAAATAAACTTGCCAATTGCCTAATATAGATATTAACAGAAGATACGGGAAGGAGAAAGCAAGGACAGAAGTTAGAGTTCCTTCATATAACATGTATTGTGATTTTATTTTGGACACACCTAACTATTTTACACATTTACAAAAATAAAACTTGGTTTAAAAATAAAAATAAATAAACTTAGTTTTAAAAATTTTCCAAAAATCAGTGGGACGCCTTGGAGGCTCAGTCAGTTAAGCATCTGCCTTCAGCTCAGGTCATTATCCCAGGATCCTGGGATGGAGCTACACACATCAGACTCCCTGCTCAGCAGGGAGTCTGCTTCTTTCTCTCCCCCTCTGCCTCTCCTCCCCCACTCATTCTCTCTCTGTCTCTGCCTCTCTCTCAAATAAATAAATATATAAATAAATGAAATCTTTTTAAAAAATTATAAAAATCAAAAGTAGATTTAAAACAGGCGAACCTAAAAATACACTAAACGGCCACAGAGAGGGTTAATATTATGAGTGGACTTAAAACACAGTAATTTGTCTTTGTATTCTTGGTGGGATTATACTCAAAAAATGAAGAAAGAATGGCTACAATATGTTAAACTGATTTCTGTAACCGTATTGTTGGGGATAATGTTGATATTACTATTCTGACACTTGTTTTGTATAGTGCCAGATAAGTCAAATGAGTCATTATTGGTGGTGTGGTATGGATAAAAACCCGAATTTTCAGCATGGGTGAAAAGCCATCAATGAATGTATATATAAATCATGTAGTTCTGATTTTGATTTGGAAATATCAGTATGAAAAATGTTATCACTCCATCCATTGAAACGGTCTAGAAATAATGATCATAACAATAAATAGCAATAAACTCTCCTAATCCCCAGATTTTGCTCTCTAACTAATAATTTTCACTAAAGAAACTAGGCTTCTTAGAAAAATAGTTAATTCTGGGTTCAGGGCAGGAAATATCAAGATGAGACCAAACCTCTTGTTCAAAAAAAAGCAAGCAAGCAAGCCACCAAAGGCTCCCAGAATTATGTCTACAGAACCAGAAGCCAACCTGCATAGAATTCCACGAGCCTAAAAATCAGAAAATTTGAGCACCTGTAAGGATAATAAATTCAAATTATTGAAAACCATCAAATATGATTAAATTGACAAATTAATAATGATGCTAAATCAAAATAAGAAATTCACTACTCACATTTAGAACACATTTGAAGACTAGCTCAATATTATGAAAACAAGTAAATAAAATAATCTGGCAGTTTTCTGCCTTTCCTGTACAAACTGTATCTCCTGGTTTTTATTTAATTTAAATTTTATTTTTATTTTTTTAAATTTTTATGACTGAAGTATAGTTTGTATACAACATTTTATTAGCTTCAGGTGAATAACATAATTATTTGACAATTCTATATATTACTCAGTGCTCACCACAATAAGTGTAGTCACCATCTGTCACCATACAAAGTCAATACAATATTACTGACTTTATTCCCTAGGTTGTATTTTCCATATCCGTAACTTATTTATTTTTTAACTGGATGTTTGTACTAGAATGTCACAATTCTGCAACACCTAATTTATTAACAGACATAGGCCATGATAATCAATTCATGTTAACATAACTAAATCGAAGAAACAGACTATGTGCCTCCTTTGGAATGCCACAGAGCCACTTGGTCCAAACATAAATCAGATCAAGCTTTTAGCTTTCACAGAAAATTCACTAAAGATACAAGGTGAGAGGAAAATGCTGAATGACATGATGGGGGATACAATCAGCAAACCCAGACTCTGGGTAATTCTACATGACAAATTGCCTGATTTCTTCAACAACAATAAAAAGCCATAAATAAATGTAAGAGATTAAAAAAGACTTCAGAAATATATCACCCCAAGACAATTATGGAATTGTTATTATTATTTGGGCCCCAATTCAAACAACCAAACTGTGAAACAAACACATTAGAGAATTGGGGAACTGTGTAATTGACTGAATATTTGATGATATTATGGAGTTATTGGTATTATGATTGCTTTTTATAGAGTCATTAATATTTATGGATACATTCTGAAACACTTATG
Source organism: Enhydra lutris kenyoni (assembly GCF_002288905.1). NCBI lineage: Eukaryota > Metazoa > Chordata > Mammalia > Carnivora > Mustelidae > Enhydra > Enhydra lutris. Next base: position 8,966,300 of record NW_019154124.1, read on the forward strand.
AATGAACTTAAATAATGTCTGGAGTGACTTCAACATAACTGAAAGAGATGGGATAAGATTAGCCGATTACATTGTAATTACTGAATTATCAAAGATTGGTGATGAGGACCTTTATTATACTGTTCTCCATACTTTGGTATATGTTTGCAATGTTCCACCATAATAAGTATGGAGTTTAACGATGGCCTGTATGTTGATATGGTGATGGGACTAGAGACCAATGGAAATCATCAGGAGAAGCAGGAAGTGTTAACAGATAGGACTCAGGAATCGTTTGGAGCTAGATGGGGGTGAACAAGGAGCAAGAGGAAATAGCTCCCAGATGATTCGGATATGCACATCAGCTGCTTGGGCTTTAGACAAGCATAACATGCAATGGATTTATTCAGATTATAGATTTTGCTTGAAAGTTGAAATGAGACAAGAGTGGGATAGGTGATTTAAAGAACTTGCAGACTTCCTTGAAGTGATTGATCATGACCGAAACAGAAGAAAGGTGACCCCATGAGGGTCTGAGACACAGGGCAAAAGGAAAGAGTGCTCTGCACTTTTGTATTGCCACTAGCAGCCTGTTTCATATCGGGCAAATCATGTAATATATGTTTTATTTAGTTTCCATATCTGAAAATTGATAGTGGACTTAATATACAGTCACTTGAAACCCCCAAATATGTTTTTCTTCACATATCTATCTTCCTTTTTGCTGGTTAATAGTCCTCCCATAAAGGAAAGAACTGCTTGAATTTATATATTGATTAAAGATACACCAGCTCTCTCTGTTCTCTTAAATATCTATTTCCCAATATAGCCTAATTGTGAGGAAAGCATGTGATAAATGAAGTTTACTTTTTTTTTAAAGATTTATTTATTTATTTGAGAGAAAGAAAGAGCACCAGCTGAAGAAGTGGCAGAGGGAGAGGGACAGAGAGAATCTCAAGCAACCCTCCACTGAACGTGGAGCCCGATGTGGGGCTTGATCTCATGACCCTCAGATCATGCCCTGAGCCAAAATCAAGAGTTGGATGCTTAACCAACTAAGCCACCTAGGCACCTCAGGTTTGCTTTTTGAGTGTGTGTTTTGTACTTTTGTTTTTAAGGGACTTTGTGCCGAGTTTAAATTTTCTAGGTAATAATCTCTGTGGTTCCGGTATTAACCATGGTATAAACGTTACCAGAGTAACCATGATCTGGGGCTGTTTGCAAATCTGTATATAATCTCTCTTCAAGTTTGGAAGTGATGCTTTATAAACATAAGAAATAGCACTATGATGCTATTATCAAAATTTCTGTTTAATAAAATTTGTGTTACTCCACTTCAGCTGAACTGTAGAGAGGTGACAGATCATGGTGTTAATCATTTTATTGACTTAATTTTCAGTGATGGTTCAAACGCCAACCAACTGCATCTGCCTGGTCAATGTGAAGACTTACTATGTGCCTCAAAACAGGGTACAAGTTAATTCTTTCTCCCCTTATCATTCTATAGAGGGCTAAAGATATTTGCTCCATTACTTATAATGAGATAGAATCACCGTCTGTTTATTTTCTCCACCACATTCATTAACTTCTCTGTTAAGTGAGAAAAGAAACTTCCTGTTTGGTGAGACTGAGTGTCATCAGGTCATTTTTTAAAGGTTGTTCTTCATATATGACCCAGGTTTTATCAAGCTAATTTCAATCAAGGTTTTTTAGGTTAAAATTAAAAACTTGTGAAGTGACACACTGAATCTCATTTTGGAAGGAGAATGAATGGTTCAACCCTTGAATTTATTCCTTCCTTGAGCCTCTAACATACGTAAATCACTGTTTTTGGTGTTGGAGCAATGGCTGTGACAAAAATCCCTGACACTCTTGCACGTTAGAAAGCCTTGAATATAGGTCCAAGAAGTAGGACTTAGAGACAAAAATTACACCTGGCACACTGAGCCCGAGCTGCAGCCATGTCACCTGGTTTAAATAGGATTGAACTTCAAAAGAGTAGCAGCCTCAGAGAAAAGGTCTTAGCAAGTGTGGCGAACGATGCTTGGAGCACTAAGGCAATGATTTGCCGGTCTTCTTTGGTCAAGGACTCCAACTACATGTAGAAGTTCAAACAATAAAAATTGCTGTTAGAAATCTAGAGACTTCCACTTTTCTGAGACTTCTAGTATTTAACAGACCCTGAAGTTAGGAGGGGGCTCCCTGAAGCACTTTAGAAGACCCAAGGGAATTTAGATCCCACCACATTAAGAAGTTAGGACTCATGGTAAAGCGAGAAACAGGTCTACCAAATAAATAGCATTTCATTACTTAGGCTTTTTATACCATTCAGTCATGTAAAAGAACATTACTCCCATTATTGTGTTTCAAGCTGAGGAATTAGCAGAGTGAAGGAATTTCTACATTATCTTTCCATTTTTTAAGGGCTGTAGAATCAGTATATAGTACCAAATGTATTCCCCTCTCTCTTGATTAAATTTTATCCAAGACCTAAGGGTGAATATGACTTGATTTACTTCTTAAATTGTCAGGATTGTCTTGAAATTCCCACAGTCACATTTCTCCACATTTCTCATCAGATCATCACAAATTAAATGAGCAGAATTTTGATACTTGTGGATTTCATAGAGAGACTATGAGTTCGAGCATTGAAAACTGATACATTTTTGGTGCTTTATGGATAAGTAAGCTTCTTGAGCTGAGGTACAAAAAAATATGGCATTAATTACAATGCTAAGAAAAAAATTTTAATGCTCATACCTGTATTTTATTTTTAAGAATTAGTATTTCTCAAGGACAAACAAGATTGGTTTAAAGGCAACATATTTTTCCCCTAAAATCAATATAGGTGTAGTCAGAGAAATAAAAATGATTATCATGGAATACATGTTCAAGAATGGAAATTTGCTTATGATAAATATTTCTATATGGTTGGCCAATCTAGACATATATGAAAGAGAAGTGAGTTATGGACATTCCTAATTACTGTTAAGGATGGATCTAGGAAAAAGGCCTGTATCATGGCAGATGAACAGACTACCATTGTTGGGAAGACCTCAGAGTCTAAACTTGAATGACTCCAGAGGCAGTTTTAATACAAGAAGCCAATGAAGACAACTTTTGGAGTGCCAGAGAGGTACTGGGAAAACTCCCATGGATAATTAGAATAGATATCTAGGAAATTTCATTAAATCTGGATATGTTTTGAAAATAAAATCTTCAAAATAGACACAGACTATTTTTACATCATTTACTAAGTTTCAAATTCACAGATCTGTTGTGTTCAGTGAGGTAAGTATAGCATGTACCACTCAGGGTATTTACAATGTTAGGTTTCTAAAAGAAGGTGACAAGAAGGATATAGAAGTAATTATGGGGATTCCTGGGAGGCAGTCACATTTAGAACAGCCTTGGATTAAATGTCGGTCTGATGGGAGGTAATTTCTTCTCTTTTTATTGACGTGAAATTAACTAATGCAATTGTATATTAGCTTCAGGTGTACAACAATTCTATACATTATTCAGTGCTCATCACAATAAGTATAGTCACCATCCATCACCATACTTTAATAAAATATTAACTTTATTCCCTATGCTGTACTTTTCATTTCCATGACTTATTTATTTTATAACTAAAAGTTTATACCTCTTAATCCCTTTTATATAATTCACCCATGTCTTACCCACCTCCCTTCTGGCAACCACTGGTTTGTTTTCTGTATTTCAGAGTCTGTTTCTTGGATTATTTGCTTTATTTTTTCAATTCCACATGTAAGTGAAATCGTATATTTGTCTTTCTCTGTCTGACTTATTTTACTTAGCTTAATACTCTCTAGAACCATCCTTCTTGTTGCAAATGGCAAGATCTTATCCTTTTTTATGTTTTTGTAATATTCATGTGTATATATATGTGGGTGTACCATCATCCTTATCCATTTTTCTATCAATGGACATAGGTTGCTTCTACATCTTGGCTATTGTAAATAATGTTACAATAAACCCAGGGGTGCATATATCTTTTTGAATTAGTGTTTTTGTTTTTTGGGATAAATACCCAGTAGTGGGGTTACTAAATTATATGGTATTCCTATTTTTAAGTTTTTTGAGGACCCTCCAATCTCTTCTGCACAGAGGCTGCCCCAATTTATATTCACACCAAGATTCCATGAGGGTTCCTTCTTCACATTCTCACCAAGACTTGTTATTTCTTGTCTTTTAGATTCTAGTCAGTCTGACAGGTGTAAGGTGATATTGTGGTTTTGACTTGCATTTCCCTGGTGATAAGTGATGTTGAACATCTTTTCATGTGTTGGTTTTCTATCTGTATGTCTTCTTTGGAAAAATGTCTATTCAGTTCCCCTGCCTATTTTTTAGTATATGTGCTGCCAAAGCGAGCACCCCCCGCCTATTTTTTAACCAAATTATTTGTGTGGGTTTGGGTGTGGAGTTGTAATAAGTTCTTTATGTATTTAGGATATGTGCCCCTGATCAGATATATCATATGCAAATATCTTCTTCCTTTCACTAAGTTGCCATTTTTGTTTTGTTGATCCTTTCTTTCACTGTGCAAAACTTTATTTTTATACTGTCCCAATAGTTTATTTTTGCTTTTGTTTCCCTTACCCAAGAACACATATCTAGAAAAATTTTGCTAAAGCCTATGTCAGAGAGATTGCTGCCTACATTTTCTTCTAGGAGGTATATGGTTTCAGGTCTCACATTTAGATCTTTAATCCATTTTGAATTTATTTTTGTGTCTGATATAAGAAAGTGGTCCAGTTTCATTCATTTGGATGTGGCTGTCCAGTTTTCCCAGCATCATTTGTTGAAGAGACTGTCTTTTTCCCATTGTATATTCTTGCCTCCTCTGTCATAGATTAATTGGCCATCTAAATGTGGGTTTATTTCTGGGCTATCTATGCTGTGCCATTGATCTGTGTGTCTGTTTTTGTGCCAATACCATGCTGATTTGATTACCTTAGCTTTAAAATATTTCTTGAAATCTGGGATTGTGATACTTCTAGTCTTGTTCTTCTTTCTCAAGATGGGAGGTAATTTCTGAATGGATATTACTTAAGGAGGTGAGGGTGTCATCATTTGTTCAATGAGTGGATGCTTATGATTAAGACAGAACTTACTGAATTCATATGCCTTCCTCTGGAAAACTCCCAACCAGATTCTGTGATAACATTTTAGGAAAACTAATCTCAGATGATGAAAGGAAGAAAATTAGGGAAGCAGTTTAAATTTTGAAATTTTCTGAAATTGAAAAGAGCAGTGAAGAGCCAATGAAAGAGGTAAGAGTAGTATGTCCATGACTATAGGGAAAAAAATGTGACAAAAAAACGACATGTTTACTTTCACTGAAACAGCATTAGCTCCTAAAGGCACTAAAAAGTTAAAAGCCAAGACAGCTACTTCCAGGCTACCTTACAACAATGGAATTGCCATAGATCCCAATCTTTCCATACCTTCTCCAAAATACCATAATGATTAAAAGAGAAGTTAAATTAAAACACCAGTTACTTATAGCATAACCAGGAAATGGGGACTATTACAAATTCAGATTTATAAGCAAAAGGGGAAATATGCAGCTGAGACCAGAGTTGGTACCAGAGTCCCCAACTGTATGTAAGTCTGGTGGGAGCTGTACAAAAGTGTGTAGTGGGCAGTAGTGAAGTCCAGGAAATGTTACCAAGGTTCATCCCCAGAAGCAGAGAACCCCACCCTGAGTGGAAACTATAGAGAGCACTTTTCAGGCTTGTGAGATTACAGCACAGGAAAAGAACAAAAAGAAGAGGTTCAGAAAGACAGTTTTAGGAAAGTATCTAGGAAGAGAGTCGTTTAACAAAAGGGATGTCTTGCAGCTGGTCTGGGTATTTTTAAACTTATCTCCAGGGAAACCTGGAACTCTAATGTTAACCTTTAGCCAAGGAAAGGATGAAATAGACTAGCTATTGATTTATAATGTGGTGTGTAAAGTCAAATTCTGCTAAAGAAATGCTGTGCTAGCTTGTTATCTACATTGGTTAGTGAAAATGCATAGGTTGATGGTTACAACTGGTTTAATGAATTACAAAGCCTTATTTTAGCTGTGTGGCCAGCAGGGTATAAAAGACTCCTCAGTAAACTTGTACCTTAGTTCAGAGGAAATCAAGGTATCTTATACATATGTTGGTGGTTATAAACCAAACATGCAGGGGGCCCCTGTGAGCAAGGTAGGACCTTGGAGGGCTGCTCCTTTACATCCTGGCCTCTCCGCAGTGCTTACACTCTCTCTCTCCTGCTGAATGTGTCCTTCACCTTCAAAAGTTTTAGTAACTATACCCTGTGGAATTCCATCGGGTCTTTCAATTATCTGATGTTGTGTGATTTCTGTAGTGGTGATTTCATTTGGAGTCAGGGGTGGGCTTTAGAGAGAGGAAAAGAAGCAGCTGATGACAAATATCCTACCGTAGCAAAATGGAATATAAAAATACACACCAGCTGCCCCACCATGAAATAATGATTTAATATATTAAAACTGCCATCCCTTCTTGCAACAAAAGCAGAGTCCTTGATATGAGAACTTGAAGAAGCCACCTTCCTAACGTGCCTCAGAAAAAAAGAAATATCCTCCTAGTCACTATGCCGGGAAAATAAGACATTTGAAGAAAAGACAAAATCAGGGCATCCATCATATAAAAAACTAAAACTAAAATAAGGATCAAAACAGTTCCATAAACAAATAAAAACAAACCTTCCTAGAAGCAGGATTTCTCTCAGAAACTAAAAATAATGAAATAAAAAAATTGTAGATGTGAAAGAACACCAAAAAATAAAAGTCACAAACCTTAAAAAGAGTCAGGTAAAGAGAAACAGATAGTAGAAGATGTTAAATGTGGAATGTTAAAACTTGGAAATAATTCAAAATTAACTTATAAATTAAGAATAAGTTACAAGGTACCCAAAAGAAAATAGAATTACTTAAAGTACATTAAATATCATAGAAAGGATAGAAATGATTAAAAAAATAAACAAATAATAGAGTTAGGGAGAAAAACAGAGAAGGCAGGAAGAGAAAGAAGATTGAAGGGGGCACATAACTAGCAAAGGAAATCCAATGTGCACATAATAGGAATACCGAAAGAAGAAAAATGAAGAATAAAATATAACACCAATAATGAAAACAAAACTAATATATTTTTAATTAGAATACAATAAGTACTCATTTTTAAAATATATGAATCTGCATATAGAAACTGTACACAGTGTGCCTGGGAAGGTCGCCCTGGGATGCTAAACATTAACACTGAGCTTACCGAGATCATAAGAGTTGAAAGATAGTAGAGGGGCATCTGAGTGGCTCAGTCAGTCACACTCTGACTCTTGGTTTTGGCTCAGGTCATGATCTCAGGGTGGTGAGAGCCCTGCTTCCAGCTCTGCACTCAGTGGGGAGTCTGCTTGAGAGTCTCTCCCTTTGCCCCTCCACCCCTCACTCTTCTCTCACAATCACTCAATGAATCAATCAATCAATAAAATCTTTTAAAAAATGAGAAAAAACTAAAAGTTGCTAATCAAACACACACCAAGGCACTGACAAAGTAAAGAAAATCAGATTGGCATCAGACTCCTTCAGAGGAACATTAAGTGCTAGAATGTAATGGCACAGTGTTACCAGATACACAGGGGAAGAAAATGTGTGCCAATAATTTTGTATCCAGCCAAGCTTTCTTTCAAATATCAAGGTTACAAGAAAACACTATTAAATATGCAAGATTTCAAGTTCATGAGTCCTTCCTGAGCACTTTAGAAGATGAGCTTATACAACCAGGAGCTTATTAAGGAGATTCCATATTAAAATTTGGCATTGAGTATTGAATATATAAAATTATACAGGTGACACTAAAACAAAGGTGGGCCTGAGAGTGAATAATTTGCATATGTTACATACTTTTGAAAAGGAACAAAGAAAAACGGGATAGAAGAGGGAGAGAAAAGGGAAAATGAAATAGGATAAATGATTGATTCATAGGTGGTGGTTGGGAGTCAAAGGACATTTGGGTACAAGAAGCTTGAGTATTGTATCAGTAAAAATTCTCTAGAAAAACAGAACCAACCAGATGTATATAGAGATTTTTTTGTAAGGAATTAATTCACACAATTACAGAGACTGCAGTGTTTCATGGTCTACCAATGGCAAGCTGGTGACCCAGGAAAGCCTATGGTGTAATTCAGTCTGAGTCCGAAGTCCTGAGAAACAGGAGAGCTGATAATGTAGATTCCAGTCTGGTTCTGAAACTCTGAGAAATAGGTGCACTGAGTGCAGGAGAGGATTGAGATTCCCACTCAGCAATCAGGTGGGAAGAGGCGAATTCCTCCTTTCTCCAACTTTTTGTTCTCTTCAGGCTCTTGGTGGATTGGATAATGCTTGGCCATGCTGGGTATGAAAAACTACCTTACCATTAAGGAAGATAATAATGATTGACCAGAATTAAATGGTGGAAATGGTGAAGAGAAAGAAAGAAGGAGAAGGAAGGGCTATCACATGCATATTCTGTTTGTTCATAATAGGGACGCATATCTTCCTAAGGAAAATGGAAAATGGAAGCTGAGATATACATATAATAGTAAATATTGGAAGCAAAATACAAGTTTTTCTAATACTGAAGGACAAAATTTCTAAAAAGTAGATGGCGGGGACACTTAGATGGCTCAGACGGTTAAATGTCTGCCTTCAACTCAGGTCATAATCCCAGGATCCTGGGATCAAGTTCCACATTGGGCTCCCTGCTCAGCGGGAGTCTGTTTCTCCCTCTGCCTAAGCTGCTCTTCCTGCTTATGCTCTCTCTGTCTCTCTGACAAATAAATAAAATCTTCAAAAAAAAAAAAAAAAAAGTAGATGACATAGTGAATGTTTAATTGCTAAATGTTTATAGGCTTAACTCACCTACTTAAAAATAAAATTTCAGGTAGACTGATACAGGAAAATGCAACTTTATATCATATGCAAAAGTACCACCTAAAAACATGCTTTTTAAAAATTTAAAGCCAATTAATTAAAATTTAAAGCCAATTAATGGTGTATAATTGGTTTCAGAGGCAGAGTTTACTGATTCATCAGTTGCATATAACACCCATTGCTCACTACATGAAGTGCCCTCCTTAATGCTCAAGCCCCAGTTACCCCATCCCCTCCAGCAACCCTCAGTTTTTTTTCCCTGTAGTTAAGAGTCTCTTATGGTTAAAACAGACAAATGTAGGGGAAGAGAAGGAATACTAAATTAAGACAAAATCAGAGAGGGAGACAAACCATTAAGATGTGTTTGAGAGAGACAAAAATCAAAGCATAAAAACAAGAATAATAGCAAAAACAAAAAGAAAGCAGGATAACAACTTGATATCAGATGGAGTATAATTCAGGCAAATAGTATCAAATGAGAAAAAAAGTTATATGTTACAATGTTGTATCATTACAGTAAAGATAAAAGAGTTATAAATCTCTAAATACCAATAACTTTCATAAAGTTCTAGAGAAGATACATTAAAAACACACTATTAAGAGACTTTAATATAGTAAAACTGTCTTAGTCCAAGATATATCAAGGACAATAGTATTATGTGAGGATCTAGATAGTTCATATTTATTTCTATATAGTTTATTAAAACATAAACCCCAATTTTAAAGAATATAACTTCAATTGTACATAAAACAGTCTTGAAAATTAAAAATAATTTAGGCCATAAAGCATACTGAGGTATGCTTTTCAAATTATAAGTTGGAAAACAAACAATATTTTCAGACCACAATGCAAAAAAAAATCATGACACCAAAATTAAAATCAAATTAGAATCTTTTACATGGAGATTAAATGGACTTAATTAAAAAAAAACTAATGGAATAATATAAAATACAAATTAAAATAGAAGAACACAGTAATACATGGCATAGGAAATGGTTGGGGTTCAGAGCTGATGGCAATAAAGAATTCTTGAGATGTCTTTGGTGGAAAAAGGTGGTTTCATTAAAGCATAGGGATAGGACCCATGGGCAGAAAATGCTGCACTGGGGTTATGAGGTGTGGATGGTGGTGTATTTCACGTTGGGAGGTGGTAAGGATAGCATAAGTCTCTAAGGAATTTTGGAAGCAAGGTTTCCAGGATTTTTAAACTATTGTTATAAAAAGGTCATTTATTACTGTCTAATAAAACCTTAGTCATGAGACCCTTCAGATGTATATCGGTGGACCATATGCTTAGGAGATGATTGCCAACATATATCTTGGTGGGGGAAGTAGAGATGAAGTTTCCAAAGGCATTTTTTAAAGATTTTTTAAAAATTTATTTATCTGAGAAAGAGAAAGAGAGAGCATGAGTTGGGGGGAGCAACAGAGGGAAATGGAGAAGCAGACTCTCCCCTGACAGGGGCTGGATCCCAGGACACTGGGATCATAACCTGAGCTGAAGGCGGATGCTTAACCAACTGAACCATCCAGGCACCCCCAAAGGATCCTCACAGGATCCTGGGGGATTAGGATAATGTTAAGCTAAAATTGACTTTTGCCCCTAGCAAAGTATTAACATTGAGGCAGCTGAGTTCCTAGAGAAAGGTCACTCTGCCTGTTTCAAGGACTTGTCAGTGAGCTGGAAATATTAAGGAAATATAATTTTTCTTTTTCCTTTGTTTCCCACATCAGTACATATTAGGACTTTTGGAATTTATATAAAATAATACCCAGAGGAAAATTCATAATGAAAAAATTCATATCACTATAAATAAAAGAATGGAAATAATAAATCTTATAAAAATAGCAGGGTGGGGTAGGAGAAGGTAAACAAAAGGGCAGAAGAAAGGAGTTCACAAAGGTGAAAGCAGAAAATGAGAAAAAAGTGATAAATAATCTAATTCTTTTTATTTTTTCTTTTAATTTTTTTTAGAAGATTTTATTTATTTATTTGATAGAGAGCTAGAGAGAGCCAGAGAGCACAAGTATGGGGAGGGGAGGAATGGCAGAGGGAGAAGGAGAAGCACGCTCCCTGCTCCTTCCCAGGACCCTAGGATCCTGACCTGAGCCCAAGGCAGATGCTTAACCAACTGAGCCACCCACTCGTCCCTAATCTAATTTTAAAAAACAGCAAAAAAAAAAAAAAAAAAAAAAGGGCACCTGGGCAACTCTTGATTTCAGCTCAGGACCTGATTTCAAGAGTTGTGCAATAGAGCCCTCCCTGAGGGCTTCATTCTCAGTGTAGAGTCTGGATGAGGTTCTCTCCGTCTTCCTCTCCTTCTGCCCCTCTCCCTGTTCATGCTTCCTTTTTTTCTCTCTGATAATAAACAAACAAACAAATAAATAAAATCTTTAAAAAAAGAAATAACAAAAAAGGGACATTTCACCACAATACCATATTCACAAAAATAAGGAAGCAAAGAGCATATGTACATAAAATAATGAAACAGAGATGACAAAGGTAAAATAACACCAATTCAATCATTTTTTAATCCCTGAGAGACTTGTAGATGTCCTCATGAATAAATTTTTAAATTTACATGAACGGTAATTTTCTAGGAAGAAATTATTTACATAAACTGACCTCACTAATGGTAGAGGAAACCAATTTTCATTAAAGAAAATTATCAGGGGCATCTGGGTGGCTCCCACGGTTAAGTGTCTGACTCTTGATTAGGCTCAGGTTTTGATCTCAGCATTGTGAAATCCAGCCCCACATCAGGCTCTGACCAGCAGGGAGTCTGCCTTGAGATTCTTTCCCTGTGCTCCACCCTCCACTCAGGCTCTCATGCTCATGCTCTTTTTCTTTCTAAAATAAATAAAATCTTTTTTAAAATTATCAAAGATCTATTTACACAAAAAGCAATAAATTATGACAGATTCATACTGGAATTTCCCCAACCTTTAAAGACCAGATAATCCCATTACTTTGTAAATTGCTTCAGACCATAGCAACAAAACAAAACAAAGCAAGAATAAAAGAAAACTTCCAAATTGTTTTTAAAGCAAATAGCAAAACCTGATAAACATTGTACAAAAAAAAGAAATCAAAATCATTCTCACTTGTGAACACTGATATGAAAAAAATTTCAACATAAATATCCAAAACATAATCAATAACATTAAAATACGGTATAAGCATCCTTTAGTACTGTATTGTTCATTAATGTAATTACTCATATTAGTAGATCTAAGGACAGATATCTTGAAAGTATCTCCAGAGATGGTGAAAATGCATGGGATGAATAAAAATGAATCTTCATTCTTATGAAAAAACATCAATAAATTAAGCATTGCTACACATATACTCAACATGATGAAATAACTATTTCCCAGTCTGCAGGTCAGCGTCTTACTTAACACTGAAACAATGGAGGCAGTCCTGGAGGCAGTCCCAAAGGCAGTCTCATCAAAAACAAGACAAGAATGTCTGCTGTTATCATTCTTATTAAACATTGTGTTAATAACATTAGCTTATCAATTGCCAAAATGAGAGAGAGCAAGTAGAGACATAATACGAAAGGAAGAACTAAAACCTTTTGCAGATGATGTTATTGTGCCTGCAAAATCCCGCAAAAGAAATATTACAAAAACAATAAAATTATTTGGTAAGCTGGTAGAATATAAAACTGACTTATCAAAGTAATTATATATAAATGAAAACCAGTTAGAAGAGATGATGAGAAAGAAGAACCTATTTAAAACAGATTTTTAAAAAATACTTTTGATGAAATGTTGCAAAACATGAAAATCTATATGAGGATGTTGAAACATTTCTGAAAAGCCCAAAAGTAGACTTAAACAAGGTGAATGGCACACCTTGTTCTTGAAGAAGAGAACTCAACATCATGAAGAAATCAATTCTCCCTTAGTTGATACCTAAATGTAACATCATCTCAGTAAAAGTACCACCTGCTTTTTTCTCTTTTTCTGGAGTTAGACATCTTAAGCATAGCAAACGTCTTTTTTTTTTTAAAGATTTTATTTATTTATTTGACAGACAGAGATCACAAGTAGGCAGAGAGGCAGGCAGAGAGAGAGGAAGGGAAGCAGGCTCCCTGCTGAGCAGAGAGCCCGACTCGGCTCAATCCCAGGACACCAGGATCATGACCTGAGCCGAAGGCAGAGGCTTTAACCCACTGAGCCACCCAGGCGCCCCAACAAATGTCCTTTTTTAGTGTCCTTCTCATACCCAAACTTAATTTTCCCTTTGATATATACTCCAGTCCAGTTGATCAGCAAGTCCTAAAACTTTAATTCCAAAGTATATTTTTGCTCCATCATTGCTATCCTTCTCTAAGGCCAGCATACAAACCCTTTTTTTCCCCATGTTTCAGGTTTTTATTTAAGTTTTAGTTAGTTAACATATAGTGCAGTTATTAGTGTCAGGAGTAGAATTTAGTGATTCACCACTTACATATAACACCCAGTGTCATCACGAGTGCTCTCATTAGTGTTTGTCTTTGACTGACTTATTTCGCTTAGCATAATAGACTCTAGCTCTATCCAGGTCATTGCAAATAGCAAGATTCAGTCTTTTCAATGGCTTAGTAATATTCCATTGTAGACATATACCACATCTTCTTTATCCATTGTTGATGGACATTTGGCCTCTTTACACAATTTGTTTATTTTTTTTTTAAAGATTTTATTTATTTATTTGACAGAGAGAAACAGTGAGAAAGAGAACATATGCAGGAGGAGTGGGAGAGGGGGCAGCAGGCTCCCCGCTGAGCAGGAAGCCCAATGCAGGGCTTGATCCCAGAACTCTGGGATCACCACCTAAGCCAAAGGCAGATGTTTAAGGACTGAGCCACCCAGGCGCCCCTTGACTATTGTTGATAGTGCTGCTATAAACATTCAGGTACATGTATCCCTTTGTATGTATAGTTTTGTATCCTTTGGGTAAATACCTAGTGCAATTGCTGGGTTAAGGGTGGTTCTATTTTAACTTTCTGAGGAACCTCCAAGCTGTTTTCCAGAGTGGCTGCAAATCTAAATCATCATCTTGTGTTTGGTCTTGGTGACAGCCTCCACAGCAGCTCTCCTCGGTTTTTTCTTGCTTCCTCCACCCCTTCCCCACAAAACAGCAAGACTATTTTGAAAATATATAAATCACATTTTCTTCCACTTCATACCTCCAAATGGCTTATCATTGCAGTTAGAACCAAATATCTGACCCTTCCATAACTCAGCTTCATCTCATATCGTCTCCCTTTTCAAAATTTGTTGTTCCTTGACAATGTCAATTCATGATTTATTTTACTTTCCTGTCTCTGCTGAAAGTTCCTCTTCCCTTCCCTTCGCTATTCGCATGGCTGCTCTCTTTCCTTTAAGGAGGTCTTTCCGACTATCCCATCTCAAGCTTTCCCCCTCCACTTATACGTCTATCCCACTACCCCATTTGTTTTTCTCATAGCACTTACTAGAATCTGAATTTGTTGAGTTAATCTGTACATTCATTGTTAATATATATACATAAGTTAGAACATATCCATAAGGGCTAAGAATATTTCTGTCTTGTTCCTATCTCTTTCTTCAGTTTTAAGACAATTTCTAGCCCATAGTAGATACTCACTAAAATACTTACGAAATGAAAATTATTTCCTGCCTTCAACTAGTTCTAAAACTTGTGGGAAACCTAAACTTGTGCAGAACAGCATCAAATCCAGGTTTTTTGAAGCTTTTGGGTACAAATATCAGGAATGTTGTATCAAAGAGGAAAAAAATTCAATTATTTCAAGATAATTTGTGCATATCGTTCCCTGGGTCATTATTCCTACCTACATATAGATATCACTGACCATAGATAGAAAAAAGAAAATGCAATGTAAACACCACTATCACATAACTAAACAAATCACTTTTTTATCTGTCCAGTGATATCAATATACAAAGAAACAACATTGTGAGAAAAGTATTGTGTAAGGAAAATTGTAGTTATTGGCTAAAATGAAAGAATAATTAAAAGTTACAATCCCCACATCTCCCTAAAGTGTTTTTCATAAAAGGAACTAAATATAAGTAGTAAAAATAAAACATGCTCACATTCAAAGGAAATCCCTGTCCTGTAAAGCATCAGGAAAATGTGCTTCAGAGTGTCATGATCAGTAAGAAACTGTCTCCACTCCTTCTCACATTGCTGAGTTCAGAGCCTCGAGTGTGTACACAATGTGCAGAGAATAGGGGAAGATATTTTCTCTTCTGGCAATTTTCATTTAAGAGAAAGAGAATCCTTTCTCAGAAGGATTCAACTATTTTCTTGTTATCTCCTTGACTCAGATTGGGTCACATGCCCTCAAAGAATGCCATGTATACTTCCATTAGCCAGTCACTGGTCATGGATATAAGGATGACTGGGGCTTGCCCTTAAACTCATCAAGCCCATTCTGAGAGCCCAGGATGAGGACGGTTCTCCCTGATGTATAAGAGCTGCATGGAAGAGGGATCAAACTCTTGGGGAAAAAAAATAAATGGATGCTGACTTGAGAACCAACATTTTTTCAGTGAAGTCTACACTAATAAAGCCCAGCTTCTGATCTCCACATCATAATCTCTTTCCACACGTCTCCCCATTGTCCACTTAGGTTCATGTCTGTTTGAAATTAATAATGATCTCATCAATTCTAATGAGCTTTCCTGTTAAAATATTCCTAAATGCTCTGTGAAAATTCATGCAAGACTAACTCCTAACAAAGTCATAGAAATGAAAGCTTCAAAACTCAGTAACCTATTGCACTTTTACAGGGATGGATGATCAGAAAGTATTTGAGGAATAAGCATTCAGTTACAATGGTTGAAAGAATAAAGATTATAAAGCAGGGATGGCAGTTGTCCAGCAATTAATCCAGCCCCAATTGTTTCCTGAGTATTTTGCCATTTCTGTTTGCAAAGCAGTAATTGTCATTGTTTAGAGGAGACAAATCATTTTGCCTTCCTCTTGGCAGCTTTAAAATGACAAAATAAATTTTACACAAAGATCTTGTTTTTCTCTGAGTTTATTTCTTGTTGAAACTAAATGTCTATTCATTTTTTTTTAGCCAGAATAAGTCATAAAATAATGCCCAAACATTGACTACTGAAATATTATTTACAAAATCCAACTGAGTTTTTCTAAACAATTGATTATTCAATGATATTTACCTCCAGATAATATCTTCAGTTTCCTAGCATGTTATACTATATTATCTTTTAAGGCCATAATAATAATAATGCTGAATGCTTCTATCTAAATAATTTATTCTGCATGGAAACTATCCAGTTGAATATAGTATGGTTATTTTTAAGCTTTAAAATATGAACCATATTAAAACTTAAAAAACCCTGTGATTTAGGATAATATTTCACACCTATCCTAATATTTAGGATAATATTGATAATACTGAGCAACTATTATCTGTTAGACATTATATAAAGTACTTACAGAATGTAAACATAGGAGACAACTCATTTACATCCTTATATCACAACATTTTGTATAAAATACTTTAATAATTTAATGAAAGGACTCAGTAGTTTCTTTTTTTGTTTTGTTTTTGTTTAAATTTTATTTTATTTCTTTTCAGTGTTCCAAAATTCATTGTTTATGCACCACACCCAGTGCTCCATGCAATCCGTGCCCTCCATAATACCCACCACTAGGCTCACCCACCCCCTACACTCCTCCCCTCCAAAACTCTCAGTTAGTTTCTCAGAGTCCATAGTTTCTCTTGGTTTGTCTCCCACTCCGATTTCCCCCAACTCACTTTTCCTCTCCATCTCCCAATGTCCTCCATGTTATTCCTTATGCTCCACAAGTAAGTGATACCATATGATAATTGACTCTCTCTGCTTGACTTATTTCAATCAGGATAATCTCTTCCAGTCCTGTCCATGTTGATACAAAAGTTGGGTATTCATTCTTTCTGATGAAGGCATAATACTCCATTGTATATGTGGAGCATATCTTCTTTATCCATTTATCCACTGAAAGGCATCTTGGTTCTTTCCACAGTTTGGTGACTATGGCCATTGCTGCTATGAACATTGGGGTATAGATGGCCCTTCTTTTCACTACATCTGTATCTTTGGGGTAAATACCCAGTAGTGCAATTGCAGGGTCATAGGGTAGCTCTATTTTTAATTTTTTGAGGAATCTCCATATTGTTTTCCGAAGTGGCTGCACCAACTTGCATTCCCACCAACATTGTAAGAGGGTTCTCTTTCTCCACATTCTCTCCAACACATGTTGTTTACTGTCTTGTTAATTTTGGCCATTCTAACTGGTGTAAGGTAGTATCTCAATGTGGTTTTGATTTGAATCTCCCTGATGGCTAATGATGATGAACATTTTTTTCATGTGTCTGCTAGCCATTTGTATGTCTTCTTTGGAGAAGTGTCTGTTCATGTCTTTTCCCCTTTTTTTACATGATTATCTGTTTTGTGTGTGTTGAGTTTGAGTTCTTTATAGATCTTGGATATCAGCCCTTTGTCTGTAGTGTCATTTGCGAATATCTTCTCTCATTCCGTGGGTTGCCTCTTTGTTTTGTTGACTGTTTCCTTTGCTGTGCAAAAGCTTTTGATCTTGATGAAGTCCCAAAAGTTCATTTTCACTTTTGTTTCCTTTGCCTTTGGAGACATATCTTGAAAGAAGTTGCTGTGGTCGATGTTGAAGAGGTTACTGCCTATGTTCTCCTCTAGGATTTTGATAGATTCCTGCCTCATGTTGAGGTCTTTTATGCATTTCGAGATTATCTTTGTGTATGGTGTAAAAGAATGGTCGAGTTTCATTCTTCTACGCATAGCTGTCCAATTTTCCCAGCACCATTTATTGAAGAGACTGTCTTTTTTCCATTGTATATTTTTTCCTGTTTTGTCGATGATTATTTGACCATAGCATTGAGGGTCCATATCTGGGCTCTCTACTCTGTTCCACTGCTCTATGTGTCTGTTTTTATGCCAGTACCATGCTGTCTTGGTGATCACTGCTTTGTAGTAAAGCTTGAAATCAGGCAACGTGATGCCCCCAGTTTTGTTTTTCTTTTTCAACATTTCCTTAGCAATTCGGGGTCTCTTCTGATTCCATACAACTTTTAGGATTGTTTGTTCCAGCTCTTTGAAAAGTGCTGGCGGAATTTTGATAGGGATGGTATCGAAAGAATAGATCGCTCTAGGCAGTATAGACTTTTTAACAATGTTTATTCTTCTGATCCATGAGCATGTAATGCTCTTCCATCTTTTTGTTTCTTCTTCAATTTCTTTTATAAGTGTTCTGTAGTTCCTCGAGTACAGATCCTTTACCTCCTTGGTTAGGTTTATTCCCAGGTATCTTGTGATTCTTGGTGCTATAGTAAATGGAATCAATTCTCTAATTTCCCTTTCTATATTTTCATTGTTAGTGTATAAGAAAGAAACTGATTCTTGTACATTGATTTTGTGTCCTGCTACATTACTGAATTGCTGTATGACTTCTAGTAGTTTGGGAGTGGAGTCTTTTGGGTTTTCCATATAAAGCATCATGTCATCTGCAAAGAGAAAGAGTTTGACTTCTTCATTGCCAATTTGAATACTTTTATTTCTTGTCTGATTGCTATTGCTAGGACTTCTAGTACTATGTTGAACAAGAGTGGTGAGAGTGGGCATCCTTGTCATGTTCCTGATCTCAATGGAAGGCTGTCAACTTTTCCCCATTGAGGATGATATTGCTGTGGGTTTTTCATAGATAGATTTTATGAAGTTGGGAAGTGTTCCCTCTGTCCCTATACTTTGAATCATTTTAATCAGGAACGGATGCTGTATCTTGTCAAATGCTTTTTCTGCATCAACTGAGAGGACCGTGTGTTTCTTCTCTCTTCTCTTATTGATTTGTTCTATCACATTGATTGATTTGCAAATGTTGAAACACCCTTGCATCCCTTGGATAAATCCCACCTGGTCATGGTGGATAATTTTTTCAATGTACTGTTGGCTGCTGTTAGCTAAGATCTTGTTGAGAATCTTAGCATCCATATTCATCAGGGATATTGGTCTGAATTTCTCCTTTTTGGTGGGGTCTTTGCCTGATTAGGGTAATGCTGGCTTCATAAAAAAGAGTCTGGAAGTTTTCCTTCTGTTTCTATTTTTTTAAACAGCTTCAGGAGAAAAGGTATTATTTCTTCTTCGAATGTTTGGTAGAATTCTCCAGGAAATCCATCAGGTCCTGGCTCTTGTTTTTGGTGGGTGGTTTTGATCACTGCTTCAATCTCGTTACTAGATATTGGTCTATTCAGATTGTCAATTTCTTCCTGATTCAGTTTTGGAAATTTATAGGTTTCCAGGAATGCATCCATTTTGTCTAGGTTGCTTAGCTTATTAGCATATAACTGTTGATATTAATTTCTGATGATTGTTTCTATTTCCTTGGTGTTAGTCATGATCTCTCTCTTTTCATTCATAATTTTATTAGTAGTTTGTTTTGTTGCTGTCCTTGTCAGTAAGGAACTGGTTTTCTATTGAGATAGTTCCTATATATGGGAATTACTCTATAAAACACCATTAGTAAGGAAGGTAGCTCAATGATTTCTTTTTTTCTTTTTTTTTTTTTTAGCGGTGTTTAATTTTTTAAAAAGATGAACTTGTATACTTTTTATAAATAAAACAAATGAAATGTGAAAAAAACTTCATAAATTTATAACAAATGTGATGAGTAATGAACAAATGTTATAGACATGTGGAAAAATAACTACAAATATCTTTGGTTACTAAGTACAGGAGGTCCTATTTGAGCTGGATTTTGCAGGATGAACAGGGACTTGCCAAGCATAAAGGAGAAATTTTGGAAAGAGGGCATTACATGCATTTTGATTATGACCATAACTAGAAATTTCTTATATTGAAAGAAAAACATTACGAGAGTTCATTAATAGAATATGTTTAGCTGGTGAATTCAAGGGAACTTATCTCCAAGACCTTATAGGAAAGAAGACAAGTAACACAGTTTGACCCAATAGAGAAAAGCTTACAGGTGAGTCCAGCCAATCTCATCTTGGGGAACTTGAGGAGACATTTGGAAGGAGATAATGCTGTCAGTGGTAAAGCAGATTGTTAGGGGGCTGGCTTTGGATTTGGTATGAAATCATAGTATGTGGCTCAGTGTCTAGAACACTGATAGAGAACCCCAAGTCTGTTGTTATGAAAGAAAACCTAAAGTTTCAAGATGACTGTTTAGAGAGAATATAGGAAAATAGCGAACAAGCGTGTTTTGTTACTAACCATAAGGTAATGCTATATACAAGAACGGCTCAGAGTCTAGGTTGGGTGTTCCTATGAAGACCTTTCCTTTTTGTTCTCTAGAATGAAAAAGGGCTTCTATCTTTTTAAAATAAATTGTTTTCATAAAACTCTATACAGACAAGTGTGACCATCAATCTAATAAAAGTAGATTTGAGTGCTCACTTTTGTATCAATAGATTTAGCAGTTATTTTAGAAAATTAGGATACCATTTCTTACATCATTTGTGAGAAAACCTGCTGCAATAAAACACCAAAAAAATAATAAAAACTATGATTTTAAGCTTTTCAAGCTTATAAACTTATGTAATAGTCACAGAGTCTGTTTCTGTTCATATTCCCTCAAAAAGCAATGTGCCTGAAGATACATACATACTCAGACTCTTTTCATAAAATTACAAATAAAATATTAATTTAAAAAATCTAGAAAGGTATGAATAACTTGTCGATATCCTGCAATTAGAAGCATACCTCAATGCTTATACCCTAGGCATTAAAATAATCATTACTTAGCCTTTACAGATAAAGAATTTTGTCCTGCAGTAGAAGTTCCTTGAAAAGCTTCAGTTAATTACTAAAACATGTCTGAGTAAATAGTAAAAGGTAGCTTATACCAAATTCTACAATAAATTGCCACCTTGAGTCTTTGGTGATATTTATTGCTTTGCATCTACCAAAATCCTTTGTGTTTTATTTAATTCAGTTTTCAACAACTATCTATGTAATAGTTATTCTTTAGCCATGTATGACATATTGATCCAAATCATCTAACTAACATACAAGGTTCGATAATACATCTTTGCTTGATATATGTCTCTTTGGAAAAACTATGTGAGGTCAGATGGATGACCTTCTAAGTAGAATAATACGGTGATGATCTACTTTGTTCACTGCTTGGACCCTTTCAAAAATGCCTGAAAACTATGGCAGGATTAAACATGTAAGTGAAATAATGCTTTGAGAAAATCAGTCCAAGCATTATAAAATTATTCTTTCTTGATATGGACAACTCTTCTTAATATATTTATAACATATCATTTAAAAATATTTTATATAAGTATTTTTTGCATAAAGTTATTTTCACAAAGAAACTTTTTACTTTCCTCAAACTTTTTAATCACTTTAAATCAGCTCATTTCACTTTTGGAAAAACTCTTGAATTTTTATGTACATTTTTCTTTTTAAAATTTAGAAGAAGTGAATATAAGATATCTCACAGAAGAAGTCCTTAATAGTTCCTACAATTTGGGAATCTTAAGTAAATTGGGAAAAGTTTGGGATGCTTGTGTGTACCATTCCTCATTCAACACTCAGGATCCTAATGCATGATTTTTAGATGACTTAGTTCAGTTTAGAAGCATTACTTTGCCATTAAAGGATATGCAAGGGTACCATAATTTAGTTTAAGAGACTTTCATAATTTAAATCTGGCCTAGTATTAAATACTAGGTTTCCTAGAAAATAATACACACACTGAAAAAATTGGACAGTTAGAAAATTTCAATATGATAGCCTCATCCCAAACTTTAAATCTAACTGAATTACCAAATCAGCAGTCACTTACTCCAGAGTACAAGGCCATAGGACACATAGTACATGCAGCTTAAGAGTGTACATGACCCACATTCAAGATGGTAGCCTGTTAAAGAATGTGAAATGAACAAATATATTAAAGATACAGTCTCTTTCCAACTGTGGGAGTATCAGTGTGGCAGAGCAGAGGAACAAGGTGTGGGTGGCAACCAACTTTAGAGCTGTGAATGACAGTTCCATGGGTGGGAATAAATGCTAAAACAAAACACACAAGCACATACAGTCACATCATGTACCAGACCACCTTCTACCTGCTTACCCCAAAACAAAGTGACACAGACCTCTAAGCGAAAAAGGAGAAACACTCTCCCAAGGGTAGAGTACCTAGCAGAGGTGGTGAGAAAATGTTCATAATATTATATCTGAATCCAAGCTGCCTGCTGACTCTGCATTAGTCCCCTAATCTGTCTCCCACACTAAGCTTCAATTAACAGCTGGTGCAGAGTGGATGCTTCCCTTCAAAGCATAGTAATAATCAAAAAAAATACTATGGAGGTATTGCTGGTTCCCTAACCAGCATCCATTTCTCTATTTCCAAATTGTATCTTGTATTTCTTTCTAAGTAGACATGCTTCCCCACGTAGCTTCCATATCAGTGAAAGTTAGTGTTGTCACCTTCTCAGTGATAGGTTCAGTAAATCTGTTCTATGCAATTACCATGCTCTTTGTCTAGCAACCCAGACTGGTTCAGCCATAGGGATGTAACACTCTTTGAATCAATGACATACAAAGAGTTTGATAGGGATATTGGGGGATGTTATCTTTCTTCTGAGAGACTGCTGCTAAAAGAGAAGAGAGCTGTCCCTCTTTTTCTAGACATTGTAATTTTACGTAGATATGAAGCCCATAGCAGATGTAGGCATCTCCAGGCAAAAGGGTAAAAATGATAGATGGAAAAATTGTGATTTAGCCAATATTGAAGCATGTCCTACATCTGCCTTTCTACTTATGTCAGCAATTTCAAGTGCAGAAAATTCAGGGAATACAGCATTCAGAAATATTGCCCTTTTTGGCAATAATAATTGATAAGGAATTCCAGCTAAAACAAAAGAAAGAGAAAAAGGGGGAAAACATGGTAATGGAAGTATGGTAAAGAATGAATAAGAATCAAATTAATTTAAGTATGAACATAGAACAGTGGAAAGACAAAAAAGTAGGAAAGCAAACATTAGTAATAAACATTATTACTAACAAATGTTAGTAATAAAAATGTTGAAGAAAGAAAAACGAAACATCTAATACGAAAACTCTTAACAAAAATATGCCAACAGACCTAAGACCAAGTATATCCACCATTACAACAAAAGAATAATTAATGGGGCGCCTGGGTAGCTCAGTCCGTTAAGCGTCTGTCTTCAGCTCAGGTCATGTTCCCAAAGTCCTGGGATTGAGTCTCATATCAGGCTCCCTGCTCCACGGGAAGCATGCCTCTCCCTCAGCAACCCCCTCTGCCTCCCCACCCACCACTTGTGCTAGCTCACTCTCTCTCTCTTTTGCAAAAATAAATAAATTAAATCTTTTAAAAAAAGAATAATTAATGAAAATGACTTCCACATTGAATTAAATATCAAAACCATATTTTATACATTGGAAATTAATAATTTACATCTTCAAGTGTGCAGGCAATTAACAAAAATTGCTACATTATAAGTCACAAATAAAGTTTCACCTAATTTCAAAAAGTTGAGATAATATTAGACCACATTTATGTTTACAGTGAACTAAAACTAGAAATTAAAATAAAAACTAGAAATAAATGGCATAATAAATAAAAATAACTATAAGGAATATACTGTATATCAGAACTTGTGGCATAATTAAAAAGTGCTCATATGAAATATATTGACCTAGTGGCTCCATTACTAACAAAGTATATAAAAATAATTGAGTTGAATATTCAACAGAAGGAGAGAAAATATTGTAAGGCAAGGTATCAGAAGAATTTAACAGTGATAAACATGAATGAAGAATTAGAAAACAGAGAAGTGGTAGAACTAATAAAATAAAAAGCAGCTTATTACATAAACTAATAAAATAAGTTGAACTCTAGCTAATGTAATAATAAAAAAGGAGAAGGGTTGCCTGGGTGGCTCAGTGGATTAAAAAGCCGCTGCTTTCGGCTCAGGTCATGATCCCAGGGTTCTGGGATCGAGCCCTGCATCTGGCTCTCTGCTCTCCGAGGAGCCTGCTTCCCCCGCCGCTCTGCCTACTTGTGATCTCTGTCTATCAAATAAATAAATAAAATATTTTTAAAAAAGGAGAAGAAATCATATAGCGACACCTCTGTATTTATCAAAATCAGATTGGTTTTTAAAAAATCTCCAAACACAAGGCACTGACCTAAAATAAAGTGACTAAAATAAAAAACAAACTAATATACAATAAGGATTTGATAGTAGAAATAATTTTTTTTCCAAAATAGGTTGTGTAATATATAATTAGGTATTCCCTTAATTTTTGGTAGAATTTTTCTGTAAAGAGTTCTGTTTTTACCTCAATTTCTTAAATTTTATTTACCTAATCATATTTTCTATTTCTTCTTGGGACATTATTGGCATTTCATATCTTTCTAATATTTTTCCATTTCATTCAGTTTTTCAAATGTATTACCTGTATCACAGCCCTTTTTTACTTGTTAAAATGTTTGTCTCAACAAGTTATATAATAACAAGTTTTAAATGAGAATTTCTTTCACAATAAAAATTATTGCCTTTGGGTGCTATGCTTCCAGCAAAGTACAAAAGCCTTTCCCAACAAAAATTGCCAAAATTGCTCGTAAATTATAAATGATCCTTCATAAAGTCTTTCTGAGATGGGAATGAAAGAAGAAAAAGCAAATCCGTAGGGGTAAAAATATTGACTAATGTAAGTCTGTGCTACGTTAACTATTCATGCAAAAAAATAGTAGAAAAAGAGAGAAAAACAGAAAAAGCAGGAAAAAGAAATATGAACTCAGATATTAGATGAGTTTGATTACATGAATAGTTATCTCTATAAATGGACTAAACTCTTCAGTTAATTGTCAAAAATTATCTTCAGAATTTTAAGGAAAATATCCATATGATATATGCACTAGGCATGATTAAAAGAACAGGAAAAAATGTTGAAAACAAAATTATATAAAAAAGAAAGTCTTGGGGTGCTGGGGTGGCTCAGTCAGTTGGATATCTGCCTTCAGCTCAGGTCATGATCCCAGTGTCCTTGGACCCTGCCCCAAATTGGTGTTCTGGCTCTGTGGGGAGCCTGCTGCTTCTTCTCCCTCTGCTGAACCCCTCCTTATACTTTCTCACTCTCTCTCTGTCAAATAAATAAAATCTTAAAAAAAAAAAAAGGATAGGAACTAGATTTTTTTTTTTTAAGATTTTATTTATTTGTCAGAGAGAGAGGGAGAGAGAGCGAGTGCAGGCAGACAGAATGGCAGGCAGAGGCAGAGGGAGAAGCAGGCTCCCTGCTGAGCAAGGAGCCCTATGCGGGACTCGATCCCAGGACGCTGGGATCATGACCTGAGCCGAAGGCAGCTGCTTAACCAACTGAGCCACCCAGGCGTCCCAGGAACTAGATTTTTAAAAAAGTCTTTGGTTCCAATTTTATTAGATTAAGTAATTCTGAGGCTTGAATTATTATGAGATAGCAAAAAGAAGGGTAACAATTTATTATTAGAAGGTTTAACTGAGAAGGAGAATGTCATATTTTATGTATGAAAAATAATTTCAAAATACTTAAACTAAGGTAAAAGTACTCTGAGGAAAAACTGAGATATTCCTATTAGCAGATTTTCATGAACTTTTAAGAGACAGATGACTAAGTCTGTTTTTACAAATAGCAAGAATAGAAATACTTAAACAACACAGTTAACATTTATCTAATGGCTACCTACCATTTCTATATTCAAATGCTTGAAAATATACATCAGGGACATTTTTTTAAAATATGACAGAAAAATTTTTTAAAAATCTAAACTGCAACTTCAGAAGTTAGAAAAAGAATAGCAGAATAAGCTCAAAAGAAATAGAAAGAAGGAAATAATAAAGATAAATACAGTAATTAGTTCTGAAGAGAAGATAAAAATAGGTTAAAAAAAAGCTTATAGGTGATGCTCCAAAATGATTAATACACTTGAAAATACCTCAGAATAGATTAGAAAAAGAGATAAATATCCTAAACCATATAATGTACTAATAATGAATAAATAGAATATACTAGTAATGAATAAAGTAACAAAAGATATTGAAAGATAATTCAGTGATTTAATAAAATATTTGTACAAAATAATTAGAAGTTAGAAGACATGCATACACTTCTAGAGAAATATAAATTCCCAAAATTATTCAAGAAGAAATAGGAACTTTGAATTAACTTTTAATTTTAAAGAAACTTAATAGTTTAAAGCCTTCCCACAAAGCAAAGGCAAGCTCGGGATACATTACAGGTGAGTTATATCAAATATTTAAGAAACAGCTAATTATAACCTTATACAAACTCAGAGAACAGAAGAAGAATCATCTTTTAATGGTTCTGTGCAGTGTGAGAAACTGAAGTCTAAAATGGCTTCCTAAAGACCTCACTCTAATCCCTGGGAACTGTGAGATGTAATTAAGGACTAATTACATGACCTTAAATGGCTACACTATTTTGAATTATTTAGATGGGTCCATGAAATCACAGGAGTCCTTACAAGCAGAAGAGGAAGCCTGAAATAAAGCACTAGGAAGATTCTACCCCAGAGCCTCTAGATAAAAGCCCATGCTGACTAACGCATTGATTTTACTCTGGTGAAAGCCAGAGCATCCAGCACTCTCATTCCAGAATTTCTGATTTACAGAACTGTGAGATAACAAATTTTTATTGCTTTAAGCTTTGTATCTATGCAAAGCCATGAGAAAATTAAAAAAAAAAAAAAATGGGCGACTTCCGTCCCCGTGGGTTGCTCCTCCAAGTTTGAGTTCCTCTTGCGAATCTGCCTGATTTTATTTTTCAAAGTCTCCAGGTAATTGGTTTTTGTGGTTTATCCAGAGTTTTTCATCAGAATTAGTGGGAAGCACTAGTTATAGTGAGCCTAGTCCATTTGGTCAGAAATGAAAGCCATTCTGGTTATTATTAAAGATCTGTTAGACCTTCTCATTCAATTCTCTGTTTTTACAAATAGCAAGAATAGAAATATTTAAACAACACAGTTAACATTTATCTAATGGCTACCTACCATTTCTATATTCAAATGCTTGAAAATATACATTTCCTCCTCCTCCTCCCCCTCC
>NW_019154124.1:8993457-9019189 GCF_002288905.1 Enhydra lutris kenyoni
CCCCCCATCAACCCTCAGTTTGTTTTGTGAGATTAAGAGTCACTTATGGTTTGTCTCCCTCCCAATCCCATCTTGTTTCATTTACTCTTCTCCTACCCCCTTAACCCCCCATGTTGCATCTCCTCTCCCTCATATCAGGGAGATCATATGATAGTTGTCTTTCTCCGATTGACTTATTTTGCTAAGCATGATACCCTCTAGTTCCATCCACATCGTCGCAAATGGCAAGATTTCATTTCTTTGGATGGCTGCATAGTATTCCATTGTGTATATATACCACATCTTCTTTATCCATTCGTCTGTTGATGGACATCTAGGTTCTTTCCAGAGTTTGGCTATTGTAGACATTGCTGCTATAAACATTCGGGTGCACGTGCCCCTTCGGATCACTACGTTTGTATCTTTAGGGTAAATACCCAGCAGTGCAATTGCTGGGTCATAGGGTAGTTCTATTTTCAACATTTTGAGGAACCTCCATGCTGTTTTCCAGAGTGGTTGCACCAGCTTGCATTCCCACCAACAGTGTAGGAGGGTTCCCCTTTCTCCGCATCCTCGCCAGCATCTGTCATTTCCTGACTTGTTAATTTTAGCCATTCTGACTGTGGTGAGGTGGTATCTCATTGTGGTTTTGATTTGTATTTCCCTGATACCGAGTGATATGGAGCACTTTTTCATGTGTCTGTTGGCCATCTGGATGTCTTCTTTGCAGAAATGTCTGTTCATGTCCTCTGCCCATTTCTTGATTGGATTATTTGTTCTTTGAGTGTTGAGTTTGCTAAGTTCTTTATAGATTTTGGACACTAGCCCTTTATCTGATATGTCATTTGCAAATATCTTCTCCCATTCTGTCAGTTGTCTTTTGGTTTTGTTAACTGTTTCCTTTGCTGTGCAAAAGCTTTTGATCTTGATGAAATCCCAATAGTTCATTTTTGCCCTTGCTTCCCTTGCCTTTGGTGATGTTCCTAGGAAGATGTTGCTGCGGCTGAGGTCGAAGAGGTTGCTGCCTGTATTCTCCTCAAGGATTTTGATGGATTCCTTTCTCACATTGAGATCCTTCATCCATTTTGAGTCTATTTTCATGTGTGGTGTAAGGAAATGATCCAATTTCATTTTTCTGCATGTGGCTGTCCAATTTTACCAACACCATTTGTTGAAGAGGCTGTCTTTTTTCCATTGGACATTCTTTCCTGCTTTGTCGAAGATGAGTTGACCATAGAGTTGAGGGTCTATTTCTGGGCTCTCTATTCTGTTCCATTGATCTATGTGTCTGATTTTGTGCCAGTACCATTCTGTCTTGATGATGACAGCTTTGTAATAGAGCTTGAAGTCCGGAATTGTGATGCCACCAACTTTGGCTTTCTTTTTCAATATAGCTTTGGCTATTCGAGGTCTTTTCTGGTTCCATATATATTTTAGGATTATTTGTTCCATTTCTTTGAAAAAAATGGGTGGTACTTTGATAGGAATTGCATTAAATGTGTAGATTGCTTTAGGTAGCATAGACATTTTCACAATATTTATTCTTCCAATCCAGGAGCATGGAACATTTTTCCATTTCTTTGTGTCTTCCTCTGTTTCTTTCATGAGTACTTTATAGTTTTCTGTGTATAGATTCTTAGTCTCTTTGGTTAGGTTTATTCCTAGGTATCTTATAATTTTGGGTGCAATTGTAAATGGGATGGACTCCTTAATTTCTCTTTCTTCTGTCTTGTTGTTGGTGTAGAGAAATGCAACTGATTTCTGTGCATTGATTTTATATCCTGACACTTTACTGAATTCCTGTACAAGTTCTAGCAGTTTTGGAGTGGAGTCTTTTCGGTTTTCCACATATAGTATCATATCATCTGCAAAGAGTGATAGTTTGACTTCTTCTTTGCCGATTTGGATGCCTTTAATTTCCTTTTGTTGTCTGATTGCTGAGGCTAGGACTTCTAGTACTATGTTGAATAGCAGTGGTGATAACGGACATCCCTGCCGTGTTCCTGACCTTAGTGGAAAAGCTTTCAGTTTTTCTCCATTGAGAATGATATTTGCGGTGGGCTTTTCATAGATGGCTTTGATAATATTGAGGTATGTGCCGTCTATCCCTACACTTTGAAGAGTTTTGATCAGGAAGGGATGCTGTACTTTGTCAAATGCTTTTTCAGCATCTATGGAGAGGATAATATGGTTCTTGTTCTTTCTTTTATTAATGTGTTGTATCACATTGATTGATTTGCGGATGTTGAACCAACCTTGCATCCCTGGAATAAATCCCACTTAGTCGTGGTGAATAATCCTTTTAATGTACTGTTGAATCCTATTGGCTAGTATTTTGGTGAGAATTTTTGCATCTGTGTTCATCAAGGATATTGGTCTGTAGTTCTCTTTTTTGATGGGATCCTTGTCTGGTTTGGGGATCAAGGTGATGCTGGCCTCATAAAATGAGTTTGGAAGTTTTCCTTCCATTTCTATTTTTTGGAACAGTTTCAGGAGAATAGGAATTAGTTCTTCTTTAAATGTTTGGTAGAATTCCCCGGGGAAGCCATCTGGCCCTGGGCTTTTGTTTGTTTGGAGATTTTTGATGACTGTTTCAATCTCCTTACTGGTTATGGGTCTGTTCAGGCTTTCTATTTCTTCCTGGTTCAGTTGTGGTAGTTTATATGTCTCTAGGAATGCATCCATTTCTTCCAGATTGTCAAATTTGTTGGCGTAGAGTTGCTCATAGTATGTTCTTATAATTGTCTGTATTTCTTTGGTGTTCGTTGTGATCTCTCCTCTTTCATTCATGATTTTATTTATTTGGGTCCTTTCTCTTTTCTTTTTGATAAGTCTGGCCAGGGGTTTATCGATCTTATTAATTCTTTCAAAGAACCAGCTCCTAGTTTCGTTGATTTGTTCTATTGTTTTTTTGGTTTCTATTTCATTGATTTCTGCTCTGATCTTTATGATTTCTCTTCTCCTGCTGGGTTTAGGGTTTCTTTCTTGTTCTTTCTCCAGCTCCTTTAGGTGTAGGGTTAGGTTGTGTACCTGAGACCTTTCTTGTTTCTTGAGAAAGGCTTGTACCGCTATATATTTTCCTCTCAGGACTGCCTTTGTTGTGTCCCACAGATTTTGAACCGTTGTGTTTTCATTATCATTTGTTCCCATGAATTTTTTCAATTCTTCTTTAATTTCCTGGTTGACCCATTCATTCTTTAGCAGGATGCTGTTTAGTCTCCATGTATTTGGGTTCTTTCCAAATTTCCTCTTGTGATTGAGTTCTAGCTTCAGAGCATTGTGGTCTGAAAATATGCAGGGAATGATCCCAATCTTTTGATACCTGTTGAGACCTGATTTAGGACCAAGAATGTGATCTATTCTGGAGAATGTTCCATGTGCACTAGAGAAGAATGTGTATTCTGTTGCTTTGGGATGAAGTGTTCTGAATATATCTGTGATGTCCATCTGGTCCAGTGTGTCATTTAAGGCCTTTATTTCCTTGTTGATCTTTTGCTTGGATGATCTGTCCATTTCAGTGAGGGGAGTGTTAAAATCCCCTACTATTATTGTATTATTGTCGATGTGTTTCTTTGATTTTGTTATTAATTGGTTTATATAGTTGGCTGCTCCCACGTTAGGGGCATAGGTATTTAAAATTGTTAGATCTTCTTGTTGGACAGTTCCTTTGAGTATGATATAGTGTCCTTCCTCATCTCTTATTATAGTCTTTGGCTTAAAATCTAATTGATCTGATATAAGGATTGCCACTCCTGCTTTCTTCTGATGTCCATTAGCATGGTAAATTCTTTTCCACCCCCACACTTTAAACCTGGAGGTGTCTTCGGGTTTAAGATGAGTTTCTTGTAGGCAACATATAGATGGGTTTTGTTTTTTTATCCATTCTGATACCCTGTGTCTTTTGATTGGGGCATTTAGCCCATTAACATTCAGGGTAAGTATTGAGAGATATGAATTTAGTGCCATTGTATTGCCTGTAAGGTTACTGTTATTGTATATTGTCTCTGTTTCTTTCTGATCTACTACTTTTAGGGTCTCTCTTTGCTTAGAGGTCCCCTTTCAATATTTCCTGTAGAGCTGGTTTGGTATTTGCAAATTCTTTCAGTTTTTGTTTGTCCTGGAAGCTTTTAATCTCTCCTCCTATTTTCAATGATAGCCTAGCTGGATATAGTATTCTTGGCTGCATGTTTTTCTCGTTTTGTACTCTGAATATATCATGCCAGCTCTTTCTGGCCTGCCAGGTCTCTGTGGATAAGTCTGCTGCCAATCTAATATTTTTACCATTGTACGTTACAGACTTCTTTTCCCGGGCTGCTTTCAGGATCTTTTCTTTGTCACTAAGACTTGTAAATTTTACTATTAGGTGACGGGGTGTGGACCTATTCTTATTGATTTTGAGGGGGATTCTCTGAACCTCCTGGATTTTGATGCTTGTTCCCTTTGCCATATTGGGGAAATTCTCTCCAATAATTCTCTCCAATATACCTTCTGCTCCCCTCTCTGTTTCCTCTTCTTCTGGAATCCCAATTATTCTAGTGTTGTTTTTTCTTATGGTGTCACTTATCTCTCGAATTCTCCCCTCGTGGTCCAGTAGCTGTTTGTCCCTCTTTTGCTCAGCTTCTTTATTCTCTGTCATTTGGTCTTCTATATCTCTAATTCTTTCTTCTGCCTCATTTATCCTAGCAGTGAGAGCCTCCATTTTTGATTGCACCTCATTAATAGCTTTTTTGATTTCAACTTGGTTAGATTTTAGTTCTTTTATTTCTCCAGAAAGGGCTTTTATCTCTCCGGAGAGGGTTTCTCTAATATCTTCCATGCCTTTTTCGAGCCCGGCTAGAACCTTGAGAATCGTCATTCTGAACTCTAGATCTGACATATTACCAATGTCTGTATTGATTAGGTCCCTAGCCTTTGGTACTGCCTCTTGTTCTTTTTTTTGTGGTGAATTTTTCCGCCTTGTCATTTTGTCCAGATAAGAGTAGATGAAGGAGCAAGTAAAATACTAAAAGGGTGGCAACAACCCCAGGAAAATATGCTTTAGCCAAATCAGAAGAGATCCCAAATCGTGAGGGGGGAGAAAGCGGATAAAAAGAGGTTCAGAAAGAAAAAAAAAAAAAAAAAGAATTAAAAAAAGAAAACCGATAAAGAAAAAATATAAAAAGGAAAAATATATATATATTAGATAAACTATTTAAAAAACGTTAAAAAAGAAAACGGTAAAAGTTAAAAAAATTTAGCAGAAGAAGAGAAAAAAAATTGAAAAAGAAAAAAAAATTAAATTAACTGCAAGGCTAAAGAATCATGGGGAGAAAGCCATGAGTTCCGTGCTTTGCTTTCTCCTCCTCTGGAATTCCGCTGCTCTCCTTGGTATTGAAACTGCACTCCTTGGTAGGTGAACTTGGTCCTGGCTGGGCTTCTTGTTGATCTTCTGGGGGAGGGGTCTGTTGTAGTGATTCTCAAGTGTCTTTGCCCCAGGCGGAGTTGCACTGCCCTTACCAGGGGCCGGTCTGAGTAATCCGATCGGGTTTGCTTTCGGGAGCTTTTGTTCCCTGAGCGCTTTCCGTAGAGTTCCGGAGGGCGGGAATGAAGATGGCGGCCTCCCAGTCTCCGGCCCGGAGGAGCCGAGAGCCCGGGGCCCCACTTCTCAGTGCGCCCTCAGAGAACAGCGCCCAATTAGTCCCGTCACCCTGGCCTCCGGCCGCGCTCCGAGCTGACCGAGCCTGAGACCGGTTCAAGGTAACGCGGAGCTAAGAGCTCACTCCTCGGCTCTGTCTCTGTAGCCGGCTTCCCCGTTCTAATACCTGTAAGCTCTGCGACACTCAGACATCCCCGATCCTTCTGTGACCCTGCGGGACCTGAGGCCACGCTGACCCCGCCTGGGCTTCACCCCGGTTAAGCCTCTGGAGCGATGTCCCTCAGCGGAACAGACTTTTAAAAGTCCTGATTTTGTGCTCCGTTGCTCCGCCGCTTGCCGGGAGCCGGCCCCTCCCCCCGCGGTCTATCTTCCCCTCGCTTTGGATTCACTTTTCCGCCAGTCCTACCTTTCAGAAAGTGGTTGATTTTCTGTTTCTAGAGTTGCTGTTCTTCTTCTCTTCGATCTCCCGTTGGATTTGTAGGTGTTTGCAATCTTTAGATAAGCTATTTAGCTGATCTCCCGCTACCTGAAGTAGTCTCAGCCTGCTACTTCTCCGCCATCTTGACTCCTCTCCCCCCCTCAAGTGAATCTTAAGCACACTCCAAGCACAGCACAGATCCCAAGCCTTAGTTCGATTTCACAATCCTGAAGTGAAGAGTCCAAAGCTTAACCAACTGAACCACTAGGCACCCCATATCACTTCTTTGTGTATTTTAATTTCTTTTCGATTGTTTTTCACTTCTTTTCTTTTGTTTCTCATAACTTTATTTCTCTAAGTTGCAAATTCTGGTTAATTTATTCTATTTATATCTTCTGGTCAAGAATCCCCTCTTTGGCCGAATTAAATACACTTTTTAACCCATTCTTTAGGTTTGTAGTATCAACAGTAGTGTTTTGTATTTCCATTTCGTTATCTTTTAACTGCCTGATGATACTTGATTTTCTTCTGATCTTTGTGATTCCATCTTTTGTTTAACCACTTCTTACTTTTTTTTGTTCTATATTCTGTAGCTGTAAATTTCAACATATGTAATGTGTAATCTGTTATTTAATATTCCTCTTCTGACTCCAGCTTGTGGTGTGCCTCTTCCTGTAGTTGTCAGTTTTTAATTTTGAGCTTATTGGATGATCAGATCTATAGAAATACCTTTTTTTCATTTGCTGATCACTTTCTTATTACTATGTTCAATTACCCAAATATAATGTATCATGTGTTTTTGATGTAGTGTTCAGCAATTCATCAGTTGCGTATAATACCCAGTGCTCATCACCACACATGCCCTCCTTAATACCCATCACCCGATGATCCCATCCTCCCACCACCCTCTGTTCTGTAGCCTTCAGTTTGGTTCCTATAGTCCAGAGTCTCTCATGGTTTGTCTCCCTCTCAGGTTTCTTCCCATTCAGTTTTCCCTCTCTTCCCCTGTGTTCCTCCACGCTATTCCTTATATTCCACATATGAGTGAAACCATATGATAATTGTCTTTCTCTGCTTGACTTATTTCACTTAGCATAATCCTCTCCAATTCCATCCATGCCAAAGCAAATGGTGGGTGTTCATCCTTTCCGATGGCTGAGTAATATTCCATTGTGTATATGAACCACATCTTCTTTATCCATTCATCTGTTTAAGGGCATCTCGGCTCCTTCCACAATTTGGCTATCGTGAACATTGTTGCTATGAACATTGGGGTACATGTGCCCCTTCTTTTCTCTACGACTGTATCTTTGGGGTAAATACCCAGTAGTGCAATTGCTGGGTCATGAAATCTTTCTTTTTTAAAGTTTGTTTATTTATTTTTTTCAAGTAATCTCTGCATCCAGTGTGGAGCTCAAACCCGCAGCCCTAAGACAAAGAGTCACATGCTCTACCAACTGACCCAGCCAGGTGCCCCAGAAATCTTATTCTTAATTTAAGGTTTTTGCTTCTGACAGAAACCAGGGAATGCCATCAATCTGGGATGACTGCACAGCTCCCCAAACATCCCACCTTAATGTAAGAGAAGAATATTTGTTCAAAGATTTCACGGTTGCCTAAGGCCCAGCATCTAATTCAGTGTTGATAGCTCCCAACCTCATGGAACTCTTGTTTTTCTAATCTACTCATTGCTCCCATCCTCCTCCTCCTCCTCCTCCTCCTCCTCCTCCAAGTACTTCCTGTCTTTAAAATTATTTGAAAACATAATATTAATAATGGTGTAAAATCTACTTTAGAACATCTGAATTCTTATTTTGGCTACTTAAGTTTTTCCCCACGTTCAGTAGGATTTACTATAACAAATACTATGAATATTTTGGAATAATAATCTTTGTGCTTATCACAGATGAATTATTATTACATAATTTTCAATTTTAAAAATGGTTGAAGAAATATGTATTTCTATCAACACAGTGTAGCAATAGCTCTTTCACTATATTCTCTCTGGCATTTATTTCTATTATTAAAAAATTACAGGGCACCTGGGTGACTTAGTCGGTTAATCTTCGAACTCTTGGTTTTGACTCAGGTCATGATCTCAGAGTCCTGAGATTGAGCCCCACATCGGGCTCCGTGCTGGGCCTGGAGCCTGCCTGGGATTCTCTCTCTCTCTCCTTCTGTCCCTCCCCACCACTACCACCTGTGTTCTCTCTTTCTCTTAAAAAAAAATTACCAACCTGATTACCAGTATGATATATAAATATAGTGTGCATCTTTATGTGTATAGTCATTATTTTATATTTCATTGCTTATGCCTCAAAAATTTTCTGAATTTTGTTGATTTTTGTATAAATTATCCCTTAACATGATTAGAGACTTTCCAATTTCAGTTTCTTAAAATTACATATTAATGCAGTGCAGTTAGAAATGTATGTATTCTTGCATACAATGAATTTTTAAAAAGTAAAATCTTCTTTGTGGAAATACTATTCAGCCACCATTAAATTTTAAAATTTCATTTAGCATCTGTTTTATGCAGTAAAAACTGACAAGTAAAAGTTATTTTTCTGCTTTGGGTCTTATGAAATAAATGAAGGACTAAACACAACAATAAAGCATACATGTCCAAATCATTGTGAAACACAGAGAAATTAATACCTAACTCTCATCTGGAGTTTAAGGAAAGCTTTACACAAAGTAAGACACTTACTTCTTCTGAGTTTATAGGATTCATTTCAAACCATTTGAGTATTGAAAATCTAATCTGACTGATTTTGAGAAGCAAACATAAAACCAGCTGCACACACCTTTTTCACCTTCAGCTCTGTATGCTCACCAAGCCATACAGTCAAAAATGGGAATAAAATTTAAGTCAGAATAATTATACATGGTTTTTCTTAATCTAATGCATTAATTATTGTTGCTCAGAAAGTATTCATTTCTGTGAGCAATCATAGAGAACCAATCCACTTCAGCCACATGAGAGATTAAAGAAAAACTCATCTTAAATAATAATAATAATAATAATAATTTTCATGAAGCTGATAGCTCATAGAATATGACAATCTTGACTACTTAATAAAATTGATTTCAGACACAACTCAGCTCTTTAGTGAGCTTATGTTTGTTGGAACATTTAAGTGCATGTAAATACACTCAAATGTGTTTCACGGCAAGGCTCTTCTAATGACTAATTGTGTTCCTGAGCATCCACTTTCTCCAGGGGAACAATTTCCATGAATTGTGCTGACTGAGAAGAATTCAAGTTTCCTGTTCCTTTCTGGGGAGGCTCTGATTCTGGTCCCTTTATTGTTTGCAATCTCAGTAGTGCCGCAGAGCAGCTCTGAAAGGCGGTGGCTGTGGAAGGGCCTCCCCTGTGATCTCAAGCAGATAGGAAAAAGTATGACTGTCAAAGAGCAGCCAAAGGCAGCCCATCCCTTGCCCACTTGAGTTCAGTTAGAGTAATTTTACAGAATGTACTCTTCACAGAACTTGGTTAGGTACAATTTTTAAAGAGCACTAAAAGCAGAAGTTACTTTTAAAAAAAGGCATTCCTTGCCTTAGAGTGATTTTAAATTGTCAAAGAAGTACTAAGAACATTCTGAACTTTGTATCCTCTTAATGTGAGTCCATTTAGGTCACAAACGTATATGCACAATTCACCGACTCAGAGCCAGAAAGGGGTTTCTGACAGAAGTATTCGTTCAGCCAAGAAATGTTTTGAGCATCGTCGATATTTTGGGCAGTGCAGTAGCAATACACTATTTAACAAGGCAGACAGAGTCCCAAGCCTGATGATTCAGGTTAGTGAGGAAGACAAGCAGCATGCAAAAAAAGAGAATAATCATGGATCATGATACATGATATAAAGAAAATGAACAATTTTTCTATGATAGTAAGTATAGGGAGAACTAGTTTAGATAAAACTGATTGGGACGACTAGATAGAGAGATGTATAACTTCTAATGGTAAAGTGAAGAGGGGTGTGAGGTGGAGTGATTTGAATAAGAAGATGTGGAAAGGCCCTGGGGGGTGAGTATAGGAACTAAAAGAACAGAGAACAGTATAACGGACACATGGTGATGATGGGGAAATGAAAAAAAAATGAGAAATGGAATTGGGAAATTAGCTTTTAGTATGTTGGAGGTGCGAAGCAGGACATGCTTTGTGGGTCTTGATGGGATTGTATAGTCTATTCTAAATATAAGGGAGAGCCATTAAAAAATTTAAAGCAGAGAAATAAAATGATCAGATTTGTTTTAAAAATGTCAGTGTTATTACTATATGAAAATTAATTGAGCTGATTAGAAGTTGGCAATTGTGAAAAATGGCTCAGAAATGATGGCTTACACTAGAATTTGTTAATAGAATGGACAGAAGTGGACAGATTTGAAATATGCTTCGAAAGCATTAATTAACAGGCATTTTGGATTGGTTTGAGCATGAAGACAGCATGGGAATCATTGAGAATGAATCCCAAGCTCCCAGCTTGGGAAACTATGGAAATGGTATTGTCATTTTTTGGAAAATAATAGACTTGAGAGAAAAATATTTGAAGAAAGGATTGAAGGTGGAAATAAAAAGTTTGATTCTAGATATCTTATATTTAAGACATTTGTAACACATCTAAATACAACTGTTTGGCTAATAAGACATTCAAATGGGTATGCCGTCCAAAAGAGAGTGTTGGACTGCACATATGAAATAGTATTTGAAGACATGGTAATGAATGTGCTAAGGTAGAATTTAAATTAGAGAAGAACCTTCCATCTCCAGATGTTGCATCTCCAACTGTGTCAAAAGCTGTTGACAAGTTTCCATTGGATTTTATATCAGGGAGATCACTGATGATCTGGACAATAGCAGTTTTAGATGGCAGAAATCAGGTATAAGTGGGTTGAGGAATGAATGGGAGGTCAAAAATGGATTCACTGTGTAGACAACCCTTGAGAAATTTATTCTGTGAATGGTAAAACAAGAAAGCAATAGTGGGAGTCAAGAGAAGATTTTTTTAGAAGCAGAAGATACTAAAGCACATTTATAGGCTATTTGCAAAATTCTAGTATATATAGTGGCATCTATGTTGCAGGAAAGAGGATGAATGACTGAGGAACAAAGTCCTTTAAAAAGTGAGGGGATAGAAACCAGAGCACACGAGGAAAGATGGATTTTTCAGAAGAGAGGAATTCTTTCTTCACACCCCCACCCCCAGCAAAAAAGAAGAAGAGGGGTGATTGGGTGGCTCAGCTGGTCTTTATTCCAGCTCAGTTCTTGATCTCGGAGTTGTGAGTTTGAGTCCCACATTGGGCTCCATACTGGGCATGGAGCCTACGTAAAAGAAAAAAAAAAAAAAAAAAAAGAGGAAGAAGGAGCACCTAGGGCAGTATCCAAAAGATAGGCAACTTAAATATGGTAAAATTTAAAATATTCTGAAAGAAATATTGACAAAATGTATTGACCACTGTTGAAGGAAAAATTTCATTGAACAGGATGAGCAAACAGAAGTTGATTGTGTTAATTACTATTGCCAGTGATGGAGGAGAGAGCACAGACCAAGTGTGGACAGTCATCTCCTCTCAGACAAAGGGGACAGAGTTTTTAGAGGCGAGGGAACCATATGCCATCTGTATTTCTTAAGTAGTTTTACCTGAAGGGAAAGTAAATTTTCTCCTTCTTTGGTAGGGTCCTACCTAGCCTGGAACACAGGGGTGTTATCTTCCTTGATTTTATTTCAAAAGGATGGCTCCCAGGTCTTTGAGAAAGACATTCCTGGCTTTTATAACTGGTAAGAGACTTTTAAAAAGATATGTATCTCAAAGGGGCAGAAAAAGAATTCACAATTTCAAATTTTCTAAAGTAAGCACTCTAAGGAAAGAGAAGCAGCGGGCCTAGAGTGAGGAAGGAAACGGGAAAGTTTTGTCAAGCTGAGGGGAATGTAAGGCTGTCTTGGTCTCCACATGGAAATGTCTGGCCACCAAAAATTAAACACCACATATATGTAGTCAGATGTTTTAACTGGTTTTTTTTTTTAAATTTCAAAGCATCATTTTTCTTATTAATAAGATGATATAGAGGGAAGCGTATGTAAAT
The DNA here is from genome assembly GCF_002288905.1 of Enhydra lutris kenyoni. Classification (NCBI taxonomy): domain Eukaryota; kingdom Metazoa; phylum Chordata; class Mammalia; order Carnivora; family Mustelidae; genus Enhydra; species Enhydra lutris. Next base: position 9,005,580 of record NW_019154124.1, read on the forward strand.
TGAATGCATGACCCATGATATAAATTCTAAAGGCACCCTCTGAAGATTTTTTTGCAAATGTGTTTGCATTTGCAAAATTGTATTGTAATTATGTTTATGTGTCTATCCCTTCCACTGCAGGATAACTCCTGGTACTTTAGCATATTCTGCTCAGTAGCATGCTTGATATAAAGCAGATAATTTTATTTATTTTTATTTTTTTTTAAAGATTTTATTTATTTATTTGACAGAGAGAAATCACAAGTAGGCAGAGAGGCAGGCAGAGAAGGAGGAGGAAGCAGGCTCCCTGCCGAGCAGAAAGCCCAACGTGGGGCTCAAACCCAGGACCTGGGATCATGACCCGAGCTGAAGGCAGCAGCTTAACCCACTGAGCCACCCAGGCGCCCCTAAAGCAGATAATTTTAAAATAACCTTCATTTTGTGAGCCCAGTTGACCCATACACTCCCTTGTCATACCAGCCCAAATCTTCTATTTGCTACCAGGTGGATTCTCATAATCAGGAGGACACACATTTTCAACTCCCATTTTCAGACTTTATCTCCAGCTCTCCTTTGGTCTCAAGCTGAGCTCCATTTTCCCTGCCTGAGTGTGCTATTCTAATTGGTCGGTGGCCCAAGAAAAATATTTCCAAATCACAAGGCTGAGGAGGTGCTCCTTTCCTACCCACCCTGCAAGCCTGTGATGAATCCAAGTGCTGTGACCTATAGCCAGGACCTGTGTGGTCTCTGGAACTTCATCTCTGACCTGGAACAACCACTTTACATGTGCTTAATCTTCCTAACAATGTCACATGTATGGGGGCTGATCTTATCTTTATTTTATAGATGAGGATTTTAAATCAGAGTGAGATTAAGTATCTTGCCCCCCTCCACTCCATCCTCCCCCCCCACCCATCACTCTCTTCTTGGTAGGGAGTCTGCTTCTCCCTCACCCTTTGCTCCCTCCGAGCTCATGCTCTTTTTCTCTCCCTTACTCTCTCTCAAATAAATAAATAAAATCTTTTAAAAAGATTACCAAGGGGACGCATGGGTGGCTCAGTTGGTTAAGCAGCTGCCTTCGGCTCAGGTCATGATCCCGGCGTCCTGGGATCGAGTCCCACATCGGGCTCCTTGTTCTGTGGGGAGCCTGCTTCTCCCTCTGCCTCTGCCTGCCACTCTGTCTGCCTGTGCTCGCTCTCTCTCTCTCTGACAAAAAAAAAAAAAAAAAAAAGATTACCAAGGAAAAAGAAAGTGAAGGAAGACTATAATGTGCTATTTAACAAGTTAGTAAAATATTTACTTTCTAAATGCCACTGATTCTCTAAGTGTATTAGAAAACAAAAACAAACAAAACTGACTAGGCAGCCGCTGCAGATTTTTTTAACGTAAGTCAAGGAATTTCTCTCACTGACAATTCTTATAAATAATAATTCATTTACTATTCTTTATTTTTAAACATTATTTAAACATTTTTAAACATTATTGAAAACATTTCCATCTATTGATGTAGATCGTAGGAAACTAATATCATCTTTCTAATCAAAGTTCATATGTTCCTTGACTTTGCAATAACAGGTAGGAAATGAGTCACTAATGAACAAAAACCTTATGTATCTTTAAGAGAGACACACAGGAGCATTTGACAGGCAAAACAAAACAAAACAAAGAAAATTTACTGTTACCAAATATCAGGTTTTGCAGGATTTAAGTCGTATTTGTTTAAATAGTTCTTTTTCCATAAAAATATGACCAAGAGAGAAGGACAGACAGAAAAAAATACTTTAAGCTTCACATTTCAACTTTAACAGTGATTACTGCCAGTGGACACTAGGAAGCTAAGGGGTCATCACCCCGTGACTTGACATATATTTGTGTTAATTTTTCAAAAGAATATACATTTTGTGATTAAATATAAATATATTTATTAATAAAGTTGAATTCTGTCCTTGTAAAATAAAATAAAATAACATAACATAAGTAGTTTTCTTTCTAGCTTTTAGCCAGACATTGCCGGTGTCTGTGAAAAGCCTGGGACCATTACATCAGAGTGAAATACCAAGCATTAAAGGAAGGTAGAGTCATTCTTCAGTCAGGAATAAATGGATGGTAGACAAAGAGGTTGGCAAAATCTTCATTTTCTTTTCCTTTTATTGACCTCCTCGAAATGAAAAGCCCTCCTGAAAACAGGTGGTCTTGAAAATCTGTAGATAATTAAGCAAAATGAGGCTGTTGACAGCTTGGCATGAAATGTGAATCTTTAATTACATTTTAATGACAACTCATATTACTTTACATAACTATGTTAGGTGTATAATATGAGATTAGGAACCACTAATACAGATTTTGGACTGTTTTTCCCAACATTTATAAAACTGAGTAATAAAAACGTTTAATGATTCAATGGCTATTAGAGATTCCTTTTTATATGTAACATGTCTGTTTATCATTTTCGTTATATAGTACTTACATAATTAAAAATATTATTATCTTATTTCAGGGATTGCTAAATTGGAAGAATGTGTTCTGGTTACAGTTGTACCTAACATTAGTTCTATTAGAATCCTCATTAACATTAGTCAGTGATATTATTTTTGAACAAAGCACAAATTACAAAGACTCTTAAAAGTCTCTTTAAAGACTAATTTTTTTTTTTTGCTCTATTGATTAAAGGGGTTTAGTTTGGCAATAACTTCACCAAGAATTATGATTAGTGTTTAAATTTTTTAAGTTTAATGCTTTAAACTGCTGGTAAACGTATTTATTTTGAATTCCATGTAAATTATTCTCAGCAGTTTATATAGATGAACTTGAATCCAAGCTTTTCCCAAAGTGATTTCAGCCATCTGTGAAAATATTGTACCATATCATATCCCTCATTTATCCTAATTAGTTCTTATGTAATCATCTCCTTGTCCAGTAAAAGTGCTATGATTTTTTTTAAACAAGTCATACACTCCAAGGTATTGAAATGAATGGAATTTAATAGGTTATATTTTTAATAGTATAACTTTAAACATTATGAAACAGTAGAAATCTGTGGGGTTTTTTGTTTGTTTGTTTTTGTTTTTGTTTTTGCTAAATCATGAGGATATTATTATTTAGTATTTTAGTTCAAGGGCAGGGTAAATTTGGAAAATACAAGTCCATTTGGTGCTTAACAAAATGGGCTGCACTTCATATTTTTTCTGGTTCTGACGGTATATAAATTGTCACAAATCAGCTAATCACTATTCTGAGAGAGAAAATGGCCATATCAAAGTGCACATGTTCAAAATGGAGCTCAGGACTTTTCCACTAAACCTGGTGCCCCATTAAAACTCTCCATCTTGGTCAATTATACCACCATCAACCATTTGTTCATGTCTGAAACCTGACTAATCCATCTCCCTCTTCCGAAATCCTGTCCACTACCAAGTCTTGTTGATTCTATCTCCTAAATATATCTTAAATATATTCATTCCTATCTCTTTCTGCTAGACCCTATTATGTCCAAACAATGAATTTGTCATCTCTTATCAACTTTTACCTATTTCCAAGCCATTCTCCATCCTATGGACAGATTCTCTGTAGAAACTATTAAGATGATGATACAGTCCTTTTGGAATAAGCTCTAGATTGAAAAATAACAATAATAAAATTAAGCATATACTTGCATCATAACCAAGAAATTCCTATCCTAGATATTCACTTAAGAGTAATGAAAAATACATATATTTTACTAAAAACCTTGTATAAGAATGTCCATGGTAGCTTTATTTATAATAGCTAAAACTGGAAACAACTCAAGCAGCCGCCTAGAGGAGGATGGATAAAGTGTCATATATTTATACAACAAAATACTACTCAGAAATTAAAACTAACAAACAAACAAACCCTGCTGATAGGCTCAATATGTTTGAATCTCGAAAATGTTATGCTGACTGAAAGAAGCCTTACATGGAACATATTCTTTGATTCTGTTTATCTGAATAGGAAAGACTAATCTATGGCTAAAGAAAAAATTGGAACACTAGCTGCCACTGAGAAGGCAAGAATGAGAGTAGGAGTTGATTGCAAAGGAGCATATAGCAATTTTCTGGGTAATGGAAATGTCCTACATCGTTTTTTATTGAGGTGCATTTCACATATAACATATTAGTTTCAGGTATACAGTGTATGATTTGATATTTCTATATACTGCAAAATGATCACCATAGTAAGTGTAGTTAATATCCACCAGCTATGTTGTTACAATTTTTTTCCCCTGATAAGAACTTTTAAGATCATTTGATAGGGGTTCATGGTTGCAAAGACTGATTTATGCATTTGTCAATGTTCACAGAAAGGTTATCACTTGTGCATTTCACAGTATAATGTTTTATCTTAAAAATATAAATTATATTAAATAAATCTTGAACTCTGATTAACAATATGCATGTTGAGGTGCTTGGGGTGATATGTGCTGATGTCTGAAAAAACTTTGAAGTGTATTAAAAAATAGGACTAAACTGTTGTGTATCTTGATTGTGGTGGCTATGTGACACCATGCTTTGTCAAAGCTCATAGAAATGTATATTAAAGGGGCACCTGGTTGGATCAGTCAGTGGGGCACCTGACTTTTAATTTTGGCTCAGGTCATGGTCTCAGGGTTGTGGGATGGAGCCCCCTTAGGGCTCTACGCTCAGTATGGAGTTCACTTGGGATTCTTGCTCTCTCCTTCTCCTTAGCCTCTTCCTCTGCCCCCACTCATGTGCTCATGTGCTTTCTCAAAAAAAAAAAAAAAAAAAAAAAAAAAAAGAAGAAGAAGAAGAAGAAAGAAAGAAAGAAAAAATGTATACCAAAAAGAGTAAAATTTTCTGTTGTAAATTATGCTCCACCTTTTAAAATTCTTCAGAAGATAAGGATGGATCCCTTTTACATCTTATTTTATTTTATATCTCAATTTTCAAAATGCCTCAAAAGATAAGGTGGGTCACTAGATGGCTAAATGATTGGACAGATGAGATATTTACAATTAAAGAATCAAGGTAGTGGATACTTGGGAGTTTACTGCACAATGATTTCTACTTTTCTGATGTTCGAAAATGTCTCATAACAATATGTGGAGGGAATAGGTAAATCTGGCAGGATTGCATTGTTCCCATGCTTAAAAGCCTATAATAGCTTGGATTTGCTCTAGAATTATTAACATGGTATAAAGATTCCACATGCCTCGAACTCTCCCTGAGCTTCAAGTGTTATAGGTCATTTATTCCTCATGCACCAATTTCTAATCATACCCTTCTTTGTCGGTTTCTGCAAAATAACAGACTCTTCTTCCCAGGGACCTTATAATTAATGGCAGTATAAATCATCGTGTGATTATCTGACTCCTCCAGTAGTTTTTAAAACCCATTTGACCATGATCCATTAATATATCCCTAGTGCATATCTCCATACCCAGGACTTGGCCTAATGTAAGTACTAAATAAGTACATATCAAAGCACATATGAAAACTAACTGAAGAAGTAGTCCCTTGAGTCATTTCAAAATGATCCATGAATCATTTGTGTGGTCTAACCATTGATTTTTAAATATCCCCTCATTTCTTAAAAGGATACTAATTTCATATAGTGATAATGAAGCCATGTTAAATGAGACACTAAGAAAAAATAGTTTGGAAAATTATCAATTGGCAAAGTGTCCCAGGTGCTTTATCTTATTATGGCAAAATAAATAATTCTTACAAGCAATTTACCTGAGTATAAATGTTTGCCTTAATATGTTTTTGAAGACTTAGCTGTTGACTCAAACGTTAATTTTCATTCCACATAAATTTAGTTGCTTATCAGATGGTGTAAGAAAACAACACATTTGCATTTTGACATGAAATAAGATATAAGGTGTCCTCAAAGAGAACAGGTGGGGAGTAGGAGGAGGTCAAGACTCCTGCCTTTTGGAATAGCTCTAAAGCTTTTCTTATTATAGTATTAGAGCAAATCTGTGGGAAAATGGTTGAATCGCTCTATAGACAAATCTCAGTGCTACTAGTACTAATTAACACTCTAGTGATTTTTACTACTAAATCAGCTAAGGGAAATAAGGACAGCACCATCTCATTGCGCAATTTTCAGATGTGTACATCAGGAAATTTAGTTGGCATATATTTCTCTTTAAAAAAATAATAAGCAGGGACTCCTGGCTGACTTAATCAGTGGAGCAAGAGATCTTGGGGTTGTGGTTTTGAGCCCCATGTTGGGTGTAGAGACTACTTCAAAATAAAATCTTAAAAAAAATAATAATAATAACCAGAAAAAATAAAAAGTATTGACAAAAGAGAGACTAAGTATATGTAAAGCACTATGAAGTAGTCTTTCAGTTGAAATGTATGAAAAGGGATGCCTGGGTGGCTCAGTTGGTTAAGCGGCTGCCTTCGGCTCAGGTCATGATCCCAGCGTCCTGGGATCGAGTCCCACATTGGGCTCCTTGCTCAGCGGGGAACCTGCTTCTCCCTTTGCCTCTGCCTGCCACTCTGTCTGCCTGTGCTCACTCTCTCTGGCAAATAACTAATAAAATCTTTAAAAAAAGAGAAAAGAAATGTATGAGAAGATAAAGACACTTTTGAGACTGTTCTGTAGCTATGTGAGGAGATTTCACAAATTCCTATAAAATATGAACGGTTAATATTTTTATAACATGTACTCAGAACCTTCTAAGTTTTATATAATCTCAGGTGTTGGATTAGAGGGAGAAGAAAGGCAGAAAAAGCCTTTTTATGTCACTTAGGAAGTTCCTACAAAAGAACTCACCATTGGAAGTATTAAAAATTCTGTACACTTTAATGCACATTGCAATTGTCTGTAATAACTACATATTTTTCCACTGGGTGGAAATGAGGTGCAGGGAGAACATTTAAAGTGAACACTGAGCTATGCCGTTTAAGTCCCCACAGATATCTGTTGGAACTGCGTGAACGAGCCTGGTTTAACCTAGTGATTCTAGACGAGGGACACTGGGAATTATGTTTGCAAGATTTATGCAGAGAGTAGAAGATATTTGCTCAGTGTAACTTCCCTTTATTCCTTGATTTTGCCAGACTTCTGAGAAAAAGCAATAAAGGAAGACACCAGTTCTCAAGTAAATAATCCCTTCTACAGAGTCCACTGAACATGGTGCTGACTGCAAATGGCCAAAGCTAAATTTACTTCTTAAAACAATGAAAATACCCTCGTTAGAAACAGGCTGATGTTCTGTTACAAATCTTTATATTGAATATGTTGCATTTTGAAGAGAAGCAAATAGATGGGGGTTTGCGAGGGCTATGTTTTGTAATGGTCTATGAGAAATCTCTCAGGGTAATGTTTAAAGGGTGATTTCGTTACTGTCTGGGTTTTATTGAAACTTCTTTACCCAGAAAATCAATTGTTTCTCAGATGCGATCCAACTCAGGGATGTTAACTTACTATAAATTGAGAGACTGGAATGTAATACAGAATACCAATTTATTCATTTACAGTAAGAATTATGAATTTATTCTGTCCAAATTGCACGTTGCCATGATCAAGATATGGTTTATTTCAGAATTACATTAAAAACTAAAACAGAAATTTACCTCTTACCCAAGGAATCAGCACTAGGAATTTAGATGATTCTCATCAGTTTCTTTCAACCTAACACATTCTTTCTCCCAAAAGACAGAACCTTGCTAGACATTTTGTGTCTGACAAAATATTCTTCCAGCTAAGGCTGTGTACATTGACAATTATTTTTTCTGTTCATTGTTTTCCAGATCCCTATGATGAATAATGAACCTTTCTTCAAATATGTTTATAAAGCTTATTTGACCACAGTCCAGTCTACCCTAGTAGTCACTAAATGTAACTTTACATATTTTTAATTCCATCTACTAAGCACTGAATTCTTTATTTTCTTTTTCCTCACAAAGGCTACCTGATTTTATTTCCAAGTCTTCAAAAGGAGGGGTTCAGAGGGCACCTTACACTACCTGCACCTGTCACAATCTTCAGCCATATGAAAATCCTTTAGTTCCTATAATCGGATTTAGTTTGGAAGACACCTTGTCCACAGCTGCTGTCGACACTGCCATTTCTGAGTGATCTTTCTCCATGTAAGCTTCAAGCGCGCCAGTGAGAAGAATTTTAGACCAAAGCAGTAGCCTGAATTGCTGAAAAGATATCAGGTTTAACAAGAAAGCAAGATAGGACTTAGTCCTCTGTGAAGAATTTCTGCATGATATTATCAGTTGTCCCTTACTAAGAAGATTCCAGACTCAGAATCTTGGGAAGCTTTTCTAAAACAAAGTTACATAATTCTGTGTGCTGGCACGTTGTCCGTAACTCTCTAATAAAAGAAAAAAATATTATCACATACTATGTCAGCTGTTTGACCATGGAATTCTTTTCTGGTAGCACACCCACTAACAACTAATAGAATGAAGGTTTGGGACCTACAACTAAAATCAAATATTTATATTCAAATATAAGTATAAAAATTAATTCACAGTAATGTATAAAATGCTTTGGTTCTTCTTTATTACTGTTCTCTCATTTGGAAAATTATAGAGCATTGATTGGAAGAGCAGCGATTAGTAGATAAATAATAATAGTAGTAGTAATAGTAACTGTAATAATAATAAGTGATAGTGATATGAGAAGAAGCTAGAACTTCTATGGCAATGTTTCTTCAAGTGTGACTTCTTGAGCACCAATAACACAATCATCTGGGCTGTTTTACAATGGTGCAAATTCCTAAGTCCCTTTGAAGATTTACTACATCAGAATCTCCTAGGGATGGACCACAGGTGTCTGGATTTTAAATAGACCTACCAGGAAGGCTTTATATACGCTTGAGTTTGAGAATTATGGAATTGGGGTCTCTATTTAACTTAGAAAAAGACATGACAAAACGGTTTAGAAGATTTGATAGACCCCCTGGCATTCACTGTGTCATGAGATTGGACAATGTCTTAATCAAAAAGGAAGAGAGAGGAAGAGAGAGAGAGAGAGAAAGAAAAACTTCTGTAAAGATTTTGTAAGCTCCAGTATATATTAGTTTCTCCAATATCTCTCCAATTTTGTCATTCACATCATATCTAAAGAGGCCAGGAAAGCCTCTTCAACATGTAATGACACGAAATTATTGAAGTAGGTAGATTATTTATACAAAACAGAGAAAAAATATACATTCATATTTATTTCCTGTTTTCTTATTTTCCTTCCTATTTCCATAATTCACTGGAGAACTATAAGGGCCCCAAAGTTATATTAAAATTGAACAGACTTTCAAATTTGATTGTTTGGTAATAAAAGAGGAAATAAATGAAATTTCTGGCCATTCAAGGACGACCTAAAAGAAAATGAAAGACTGACTGGCCAATTTACACACTTCTTTCAAAAAAAATTAAATTTAAGAATTAAAAAAATAAACATTTCTTTCAGCATTTACTTTAATCAAGCTGAAGTGTGATACCTCCTATTTTTATATTAAGGTTCTGTAAGCTCAGATCTTTAGAAACTTAACTTTATATGTATGTCTCAAAGACGAGTATGTCCCTTTCCATTCCCCTCACTCCTTCAAATATTTACAAACAGTGCAAATATTATAAATATTTCAATTTATAAGATCTCCCTCTTTGACATTCAGAAAATTTGTGATTTTTTCCATTTGAGTCATTGAAAGCATAGTTATATCTGCCTATATCCATTTTCTGTCCTTTCTCAAACCCCTAACTGATAACTGTTAGATTCTTTAACATCATTGAAATAAACTGTCTGAAATGAATATTGATCTATAATTCCCTGCTCTAAAAGAAAAAAAAGAAAGCATGTTAGAGAAAGAACAATATTTTTTAAACTTATAATTCTTTATTAAGTTTTGGGTCTAAGAAAAGTAATTTCATGTTCAAAAGACCTACTGTTTAAATGGGATCACTGGTGAGTTTAGATGTGTCTTTGGTTCAAATGCAAATAAGCCAATTATAATGGTATTTAAATATAAACATGAAATATGTGATACATTGATCATATGAATATGTTACCTCTATAATGACAATGGTCATTGCTAACATTAGTTGAAAAATTACTACAATCCATCATTATGTTAAGCACTGGATATGCATTAATTTATTTAATCTTCATAACAATTCTATTGTCTCCATTCTTAAAAATTATAAAACTATATTCAGAAATGTTAAATAACTTGCCTAGGTGATTTAGCAGGTCTGCCCATTGTAAAAGAATAAATCTACTCTGTCTTATTAAGAAACCAGCATAGCATCTCATAAAAATATTTAATGAGATTAATTTTCTAATAACATTAGCTCACAGTTACACTACTGTTTTCCAAAGTCCCTCTGCGTGTTGAGGTATCTACACAAGCCATTGACATTTTTCTTTAATTCAGACTTGTCATCTTTAGGAGGACCATCACTGTTTGTGAAATATGGTATATGACAGTTCTTCAGCATCCACCCCCACTTTTTTGGGTAAAGTTTCCCTATTTAAGCTTTCTTTGTGGGAATGGCATATCAATCACACTAAAAACCAAGGGAATGCCCAAGTGGCCCAAAATAGGCACATCACACTCTCTGTCCTAAAAACGTAGCTCTTCAGTGGGTGGAACTAAGCAGAAAGTGATAAAAATGAATCATGAGATTGATCTTCCTGGAGAAGCCTGTGCTTGGATCAGAGTTGTTCTTCATATCTTTCCTTTGGCTTTTCCTTCATTTGATTAAGTTTCTATTTCAACAAAGAACCCTAACTGTAACATCGATGAGGGAATTAGGAGAGTTACAGATGCTGTCACTGCCCACCACAATCAGTCAGTAAATCTTCATTATATAAAGCATTGAGTTACCTATTCCATGGATTTTTTAAATGCATTAAGAAGGTTGCAATCTAATGAGCATAGAGCATATTCATGTGCAAAAACAATGCAACTCATTTAATACAATAATCATTTAAGACAGTTTATGCTAAGTACCAAATATTTGGATGCAGCACCATTTTCTGTTGTTCAGAAGAGAAGTCACTTACTGTGAGGTTCATTGGGCAGGTTCTGTTTTATAGATGGGCTTCAGCTAGACAAATTTAAATTGTAAAAGGAAAATGGTATAGACAAAGTTCTAGCTGCTTAAAGGCATGAAACCTACCCTGAGTGTGTTTAGAAAACCAGTTTGGAAAAAAAGGTGTGAAAGGCAATACTTCCATTTGAAGGTTTCCAAAGTGAAATGCACACATCTTGAGGGAATATCACAAGCTAGTGAGGCATGAGAGACAATTACCAGAACTACTTGTTCTGTTGCTTTTATCTTGTTATTCTCATTTTTACTTATGTATGGATTTTAAAACATATGAAATATTATTATAGTATGATATGTATATACTAGATAAATAAGCATGTCTATATCGGGAATGTTTCAATACTGTTTTGCTTTAGGAATGAATAGGCGGTCAAAGGTCTCTTTTGATATTAATACAATATCCATCAACTGGCAAAAATAATCATCAAAATAGTTTATTATAATATATACAAAAATTATAAAATTCCGAAATCTCTAGTTGTCTACCATTGTTTTTCTTTTTTTAAGATTTATTTATTTACTTTAGAGAGAGAGAGAGAGAAAGAGAGCAGGGGGAGGGGCAAAAGGAGAGGGAGAGAACCTCAAGCAGACTCCCCAGTGAGCATGGTGCAGGGCTTGATCTCACAATGCTGAGAACATGACCTGAGCTGAAATCAGGAGTCAGACTCTTAGCCAAAGGAGCCACATAGGCACCCATCTGCCATTGTTTTTCAAAGTTCTATACATTCTGGACACAGAGTCACTTTCATTTTTCTATTTTTCTCATTTCAGTATACCCTGCATGAGCATGTTATGCAATTTCCTATCTCTACACCTATTCCCAACAATTACTATTTATGCTCTTTCTTTCTTTCCTTCCTTTCTTCCTTCATTCTTTCTTTTCTATTTTATTTCACTCTTTGTTCTAGATAGATTTTTCATTCTAAAAATGGACCTGGCAGACTGTTCTAGCCATTGAGACCAAAACATGAAAATGTAATTCTTATTTAGTAATCTAATATTCTAGTAAAGAGGCTGATAGTCATACGATATTTTCCTGTTCCATAATTTCCTGTCAAAACCTTCGTATTCCTCTGAATCTGTTCTGTTCATGTATTATGGAATTCAATGGAATTCCATTCTTTTTGAATCTTCTCAGGACTTGATGAGGTAGCTGCTACTTACTAGTAATCTCATTTCACATGTAAGGCCATTGAGGCAAGAAGAAAGTACAACTACATTTAAACCCAAGTTGTCTGTCTTCAGACTCACTTTTCTACATGATCCTGTACTAATGCTTAGCGATGCAGGATTAGAAAGGATAGCTGTATTAGTCTGCGAGGGCTGCCATAATAAAATACCACAGACTGGGTGACTTATACAACACATATTTCTTTTCTGACGGCTCAGGAGGCTGGAAGTTTAGGATTGAGGTGTTGGCAGGATTGGGGTCTTCTGAAGCTTCTCTCCTTTATTTGCAGTTGGCCACCTTCTCATGTGTCCTCACATGGCCTTTTCTCTGTGCACTCACATCCCTGGTGTCTCTTCTTCTGCAGAAGGACACCAATTCTATTAGGGGCACCTGGGTGGCTCAGTGGGCTAAGCCTCTGCCTTCAGCTCAGGTCATGATCTCAGGGTCCTGGATCAAGTCCCACATTGGGCTTTCTGCTCAGCAGAGAGCCTGCTTCCCCCTCTCTCTCTGCCTGCCTCTCTGCCTACTTGTGCTCTCTCTCTCTGTCAAATAAATAAATAAAAATCTTAAAAAAAAAAAAAAAAGGAAGTAAGAAAGAAAAAGAAGGACATCAGTTCTATTGGATTAGGGTCCCACCTTTACATCCTTCTAACCTAAAGGCCCTGTTTCCAAAAACAGTCATATTCTGAGGTACTGGGAGTAGGACATCAACATATAAATTTGGGGGGGCACAATTCAGTCCACAATAATGGACGACTCAGAGATGGTTCAAAAGCTGATCAGAGCAGGGTCCTGCACTCAAACCCAAACCTGAAGATTTGGAGTCTACACCATACAACCCTACTTTTCCACTTTCTTTAGCTATTTTGTGTTCTTTCAGCTATAGAATACCTTTCAGGGAAGGAGGACACGTTACTCTTATTAGAATGTTTCACACTGTGAACTGAAATTAGGTAAGATAAAATATTTTTCCCAAATACTTATTTAAAATCTAGTTAGTGTAATACTTGTTTCAAGAGTAGAATTTAGTGACTCATCACTTACATATAATATCTACTGCTCATCATGAGTGTTCCCCTTAATCCCCATCACCAATTTAGCCCATCCTCCCAAAACACCATAGACTGGGTGTTAAACAACAGAAGTTTATTTTCTCACAGTTCTGGAGGCTGGAAGTTCAAGACCAGAGAGCCAACATAGTTGTTTCTGCTGAGCCCTCACTTCTTGGACTGTAGTTGGCATTCATTTTGCCATGTACTCATATGACCTCCCAAAACACCATAGACTGGGCTTAAACAACAGAAGTTTATTTCCTCACAGTTCTGGAGGCTGGAAGTTCAAGACCAGAGAGCCAACATAGTTGTTTCTGCTGAGCCCTCACTTCTTGGACTGTAGTTGGC
>NW_019154124.1:9019199-9141443 GCF_002288905.1 Enhydra lutris kenyoni
CATCATTTTGCCATGTACTCATATGACCTCTTCTTCTTCTGTAGAGAAAGAACAAGTTCTCTGATCCCTCTCCTTATAAGTGCACCAATTCCATTAAAGGGGGCCCACCATCATAAACTCATCTAACCATGATTACCTCCCAAAGGCCCCTATCTCCAAATATCATTACAATGAGGGTTAGGGCTTCAACCTATGAATTTGAGAGATATGCAAACATTCAGCCCATAACAGAGCCACACCTATACTAGAAATCACATTTGCAGATTTGAGGAGTAAACACAGAGAATGCCATTGTGTGATAAGCACAAAAGCAAAACAAGTGAAGCTTCTAATCCAGAGAATTGTTTGAACTCTAAATATGCTTATTAGTCTGAAAGAGCCAATCCCATTTCTAAAATAGTTACATGTGTTGGAAGGAGACAATGTAAGTCTGATGATTTTCTCATTCAATTCTATATAGGAATTCCTATAAACTATTGTGAACAATGAGGAATATAATTCTCATTATTGGGGGTCTTGTAGTATCAAAGTGCAATACTTAATGGCACTAATATCTCTCTCAGCCCATGACCCATAGCTGTGCTGAGGAAAGTAATAATGGATGATAATGTATTAAGCAGACTTACTCTCTTGTTAAAGAAGGAAGAACAAAGAAACCTATGTGCTAGATTTTGGATACTGCTTATACTTATTTTAAAAATTAATATAGTTTTAAGGGTAAACATCTTCCCAAAAATTTCAGCGGGGAAGAAACCAAGTTAGCTTGAATTTTTAAGCATCCATTGCTCATAAAAGATACAGAACATGCATCTTTTCTTTTTAATTATAAACCTGCTATGTTTTACCAAACCATTATGAGTTTGAGGATGGGGAATATAATGCTAAAATAACTTAAGCCTTCAAATGCTTTCAAGGGCTTAAATTTCAATTGTCCTTTGAAGTTGAGCCCATGAAGAGTTCAGTCAAGCAATTTGGTCATGAAAGCCAGTGTTTTGAACCATAAATTACTAAATATTAAGTAGATGGCTTGTGTAAAATGTCACAAATTCGACTGTTAATTAAGACTTTACCAGTAAATTTCAGTAATAACTTAAAGGAAGAGTTTGGATGAGATAACTGGGTTCTAAAATACCAGAAATCTATCACCCCAAAGAACAAATATAGCTTACATTCTTAGTGTTTCCCTCCACAACTCTTTAACATCTCAATATTTTTTTTAAGTTGATAATTGTTACTATTTTCTCTTTTTCTTTGGGCAAAGTCAATTTGCTCTGGGTAGGGAAAAAGTCCTACTAAATGATCCTAGCAGAAAATGGATCTGTCTATAATTATAGTTTTTTCTTGCTGTGATGGAGAACATTTTTCAGGTGAAATCAGGAAGTTTAAAACTGAAGAGGAAAAATCATCAAAAGATATTAATTGAAACCTGTCACATCTAAACTTCTACATAGTGGAGATTAACACTAATTTAAAAATACTTTTATCTGAGAGCCTTATGGCATGGGAAGGGAATTGATGTTCTCAACTAAGTTTCTAATGAAAAAGTATATTCTTTAATAAATACTTACATTGCCAATAGTTATATGAGTCTAAAGAAATTAAAGTTAAAAACCATTTGCCTTTTCATTTTCAAGCTTTAATATTTTGCTGGAAAGTGTGAAATAGAGAGTAGTTGTATACAGTGAGTGTCACAGGCTTTTAGCTATGATTTATAACTGCCGGATTAATTATATTTTATTTCCAAAGACTGGACAATTATTTCAACTGAAAACCATTTAGTCATGTGGTTCAAAGGCTCAGCTTCGAAGCCGGCCTCCAAGATGACTGGCAATAATGCCTGCATCCTGGAGTTCACACTCCTGTGTTGTCCCCTCACTACACTACCTCAGGGTCAGTCTAGGTAACTACTGGAATACATCAGAGGTGATGACAGGCCATTTTACAGACTTCTTCCTTGCTCTCTGTCACTTGTTCTTATCAAAGTCTTTTTTTTTTTTTTTTAAGATTTTATTTATTTATTTATTTATTTTTATTTTTTTATAAACATATATTTTTATCCCCAGGAGTACAGGTCTGTGAATTGCCAGGTTTACACACTTCACAGCACTCACCATAGCACATACCCTCCCCAATGTCCATAACCCTACCCCCCCTCTCCCTACCCCCCTCCCCCCATCAACCCTCAATTTGTTTTGTGAGATTAAGAGTCACTTACGGTTTGTCTTCCTTCCAATCCCATCTTGTTTCATTTCAAAAGGACATTCAGGCAGCCCTCAGTGGAGAAGCCCACAAAGACCAGAAGCTGAGGAATTTTATTTTATTTTTATTTTATTACGGTTTCAAATCTTGGTATTAAAATCTATCTTTGATAGTAGTTTAAAATTATTCAATCATTTCCTCATAATTACCCTTATAGAGTATTTATTACCACTGTACATATTTGAGAACTGCTTTTGACATGTAAAATCCAACGTGAAATTTAAGTGCATATCATAATCTAAATTGTATTTCCTAGTTAAATCTAACCATCTATGACCCTAGAAATACATTAATATATAATTAAATTGTAAATCCTTGGTCTAAAGCTCTTTTAATGTGTACTCTGAATCAAAATATCCAAGTAAATATTCTGCATATTTTTAATTAATTTTATTTATTTATTTATTTTTAAAGATTTTATTTATTTATTTGACAGACAGAGAGAGTGAGAGAGGGAACATAAGCAGGGGGAGTGAGAGAGGGAGAAGCAGGCTTCCCACCAAGCAGGGAGCCCAATGCAGGACTCGATTCCAGGACCCTGGGATCATGATCTGAGCTGAAAGAAGGCAAACGCTTAACAACTGAGCCACCCAGGTGCCCCTATTAATTAATTTTATAAGTAGATTTGACCTAATGATTCCTTGTCATTTACCTTAGTTGCAATTCTAATAATGTCATGACTATCAAAAGATTCATCTTCAGAAGCAAATAATTTAAAAACTAATCCAATCTCGATTTTTTAACATTATTTTCACCAAAACCTTTATTTTCAGAGCTTAGTTCTGGTAGCATTAATCATTCTGCTGGACTTGACAGAGAGGATGTGAGGGTCACCATATAACTGAGCACCTGCCTAAAAAGCAAACATCAAATGCCCACATATCCACAGGACTTTTTAAAGAAACCCCGAAAAGTTGGGGGGGCATCATAAAACTCCTAATGAGAACATTTCCTGCCAGATGGAACTTCCCCCTTGCAGGGCCTGTTAGAATTAGCTCCAAAGAATCTTCAGCAAGGAATCTCAAGAGGAATATTTAATATACACTTTTGAATTGAATTTCGAAAGCTACAAAGTTCTGGTACTTTGCTGTCTGTCACTTTTCTGACATGTTGGCCTCTGGGGCATTTAAATAAAGCAAGCATAGGATTATCCCCAAGTTAGAATGGTACAGTAATAGGTTGCTCTCAAGCAGCTAAGAACCTGCAGTGAGCAGTGACCAACCAGGGTCATGCATCTTAGGAGAAATTTTCTATCCAATTCACTTAGTTAGCTAAGATGCAGGAGAAAAAATACTAAGTGTACAAGGTGTTAGGGTATTATAGTTCTACTTTGATGATCTTTGGGACTAATGAGTAGCCTTTATCTCTTAGAACATTTTTAGGATTACAGAAAAATTGAGCAGAAGTTACAGAGTTCCCACATTATCACCTCCTCCTCACCACACACACACACACACACACACACACACACACACACACACACCCCGTTCTCTCTATTAACATCATTCATCAGGTGGTACATTCGGTAGAATCCATGATTCAGTATTGACACAGAATTATTAATTAACATCTACAGTTTACATTAGGGTCCACTCTCATGTGTTGTGTTGTGTTCTATGGGTTTGGACAAATTTATAATTATGTATCCGTACCATAATATCATACAAGGTTTTTTCAGTGCCCTAAATCCTTTGTGCTCCACCGTTCATCCCTTCAACTCCACCAACCCCTGCAACCACTGATCTTTTTACTGTCTCCACAGTTTTGCTTTTCCCAGAATGTCATATAGTTGGAATAATACAGTTTGGAGGCTTTTCAGATTGGCTTTTTTTTTCACTTTGCAGTTATGTGTTTTAAGTTTCCACCACATCTTTTTACCACTGAATATTATCCCATTGTCCGGACATGCCACAGTTTGTTTACCCATTCACCTATTGAAGGACATCATGGTTGCTTCCAAGTTTGAGTAATTATGAATAAAGTGGCTATAAACATTTGTGTGCAGGACATGTTTTCAACTCCTTTGGGTAAATACTAAGGAACATGTGGATCGTATGGTAAGAGTATGTAGGGTTTAAAAAAAAAAAACGACCAAACTCCTTTCCAGAGTGGCTGTACCATTTTACATTCCCATCAGCAACGAATGAGCATTCCCGTTGTTCCACATCCTTGTCAGCATTTGGGAGTTTTAGATTTGATGAATTTTAATAGGTGTATTTTGTTGTTTTAATTTGCAGTTCCCTGATGGCTCATGATGTTAAGCTTTTTGACATGTGTCTATCTTCTTTGGTTGGGGGTAGGGAGCTGTCTGTTCAGATCATTTGCCCATTTTTAAATTTAGTTGTTTGTTTTCTTTACTGAATTTTAAGAAGTTTTTTTGTATATTTTGGGTTCAAGTCTTTATCAGATACTCAGTTTGCAAAGACTTCCTCCCAGTCTGTGCATCTGACAAGTTTCAAAAAGATCACCTTATTTTTTTTTATTTTGTACTATCTAGAAAAAAATGTAAAATATGTATTTCTAAGAGACATACATTACTGAGTTCATAAAAGTAGAGATAATGACTCACCAAGTTTGATCACATGAGTTGATTATCAAAAATGTAGGGTCTGGCATATAGCAAGAGTGATTTAAAATGTCAGCTATCTTTTATATTGCTTCCATCTGAGATCGTGTCTTCATATATGCAAACCTTGTCTCATAATTCTCATCAAACTAATACAAATAAAATTGATAAACTCATGTAACAAAGTACTTCCATTTTGATGAAATTAATTTAAAAGAACACAATGAAAACATCTAGATGAGATATTTTGTGTTCAAACGTTACAAAGTAGCACATCTCATAATGCTAATCTAACATAAATAATGTTTCACTTAAATTTAATTGTGTAGTTATATCCTTTTGTAGTTTCATAAAGATCAAGCAGTGATCACACTATATTGACAAGCAAAAGTGTTTATGAATGTTGAATCAATACATGGTTTAAAAAAAGCCAATTTCACATATTTCATTTGTAAATTGTCCACAAAGGATTTTATTTATTCTTTTATGAAAGCACTTTAGCTTTGGGGAAAAAATCAATACTTTGTCATCTAAATGCTTATCTCCTAGTTCCCAATGACCTCAATTTATTTCTGAGTGTTCCTATTAATATAGATGTTGAATAGAAAGACACCAAGAAATAAGATTCTTTCTGCTGGAGGAAGTTATAACTCCATAGTTTGGGAAGGGACTAGGGAAATTAATTTCTCCCAAGGACCATGCCATGGGCCCCTATGGTAAAAAGCCTGATATCTTATCTTTGCTTGAAATACTACAATAGATTTCCCTCAGTTACAATGTGGTCCTTTCCAGTTCTTTGTGGAATGGGGTTAGAAGGTACTGGAAACATATGCCAAGGCAAGTTGTAAAAGGACTTATGCCATTCTTTAAAAACAAAACAAAACAAAACATTTTATTTATTTATTTGACAGAGAGAGATCACAAGTAGGCAGAGAGGCAGGCAGAGAGAGAGGAGGAAGCAGGCTCTCCACGGAGCAGAGACCCCGATGTGAGGCTCATTCCCAGGACCCTGGGATCATGACCTGAGCCGAAGGCAGAGGCTTTAACCCACTGAGCCACCCAGGCGCCTCAAGGACTTATGCCATTCTAAGGAGTCTAAACAGTATTTTGACTGAAAATAAGAAGCAGCAAATATTTTGCAGTAGGCAAGCAAAACTTCCAGTCTTTTAAAAGACTTTCTTGGACATCAGCTTATAGAATGTGTTCTTGGACATCAGCTTATAGAAGGTGTCCAGGATGAAGACTGAGAAACCAGTTAAAGTAATGCTCCAATAATCTAGCCAAGGTCATTAATGCCTTTGACTACCAAGGCAGTAGTAATGGAACTTAGTGGAGATGACAGATCAGAAAGGCATAAAATATGTGGAATGTGCTGGATTTGGCAACTGATTGTGGAGGAACAAAGTAAGGGAAGAGGGAGAAATGAAATTTAAGATGATTAATTTTTGTAATATGGCTCCTGAAATAACCGAAGTTGCCTTTAGCTAATATTGATAATAAAACTAAAACTAATACAAATAATATAAGAAATACAGGTTTGAAGGTAATACACTTTAAGTCCTAAAATTGTTGGAATGTACTTGGAATATAAACCGTTAGTTACTTTCCCTTTCCATTTGGTCAAGTCTGGAAAAAAGTCTACTTGAAATCTTAGAATTTTTCTATTTTATGTAATAGGAATTGTTGACTTAAGTTGAGCCTAATGAAAATGTTAATCAGCAAATGGATAAAAGAAAGTGGCAGAAACTTTGTCCACTTTCTTAAAGATATATGTGATAAATTCTCATGAACAAATATTATTCTGAAATATGAGGGCTCAGAATAAAGTCTACTCTCCAATCACTGGATCCAGTGTGAATCAAGGATAGCTTTTCCATGCATCCCCAACTCTGTTCAACACATTAGATGGAGCTGGTATTTATTTCATAGGAACCAAAATTAAACATCCTTTATGACTTGCCAAGTTCTCATGTTGGAGAGAAATGGCAGAAACTTTATGCAAACGAGGAATATAATTTCTGAAAATCAATATTTCTCTTTAATGTGTGCCCTAAAAATATCTTGTCTAATTACCCCCATATCAGTGGTTCATAGCCTTAGTATGTATAAGAACCACCTAAGGCATTTATTAAAATATGTATTCCTGGATTCTACTTGTCAGATTCTGACTCAATAAGCCTTACAGAGATCCTAGGAATCTGTATTTTTAATAAGTGCCTCAAGGATTTCCAATGTATATGTTCCCTGTACAATAAAGGAGCAACACCCTGTAAAGAATAACCTTAGGGTGCATTATACCTGCTCTGTTAGAGTTTCTGCTTTGAATTTATAATTAGAAGTTGTAATTTAGCAAAACTTTCATTCATTCATTTATTCAATCATTTATCTTGATTATAATCCCTTCCCTTTTTGTTTTGGTTTCTTTGGATGAGAAGAGGCACCCATGTGGAAGCATTTTCTTTTTCTGCCAAGAGGAAAATTAATGTCTCCCGGGGGCCACGTGACAGGTAACATATTATCTCACTCCCATCCTATTTTCCATAAACACATGTACCTGTACCTTCACTATAACTACATTTTCAAACTGGCCCTCAATGTGTGTGGATTTTTCTTTTTTCTTAAATTTGGTAACCCAGGTTAAAAATGTTCAGTCCTCGGGCGCCTGGGTGGCTCAGTTGTTAAGCGGCTGCCTTCGGCTCAGGTCATGATTCCGGGGTCCTGGGGTCGAGCCTCGCATTGGGCTCCCTGCTCAACGGGAAGACTGTTTCTCCCTCTCCCTCTCCCTCTCCCCCTGCTTGTGTTCCCTCTCTCGCTGTGTCTCTCTCTGTCAAATAAATAAATAAAAATCTTTAAAAAAAAAAAATGTTCAGTCCTGGGCACCATATCTAAAGTGTGGATGAAATTTTTTTTTTTTTTTTTAGTATGACTTAAACTTTCTTCTTGCTTCAAGGTCATGTAAATGCAGCTCTTTCCTCCTTTATGTCAAGAATGTTGCAGCATCTTTCAATGAGGAGAATCACCTGCAAATTCCTTTGATAGTGAAAGCAGCTGTTCTCAAACTTTGACATCTCTCAGAATCCTCTGGAAACTAATAAAAATACAGAGACCTAGCTTTGCTGAAGTAGCATTAAGGTCTAAATCTCTGTGTCTTTATCATGTTGTCTGGGTGATCCTGATAGACACCTTCGTCTAAGAACCTGGAATTGAAGCATGGTTCTCGAAGTTGGCTGCTCACTGAGATCTTTGGAGAGTGAGGAACTACTGATGGCTGAGTCCCTCAGTGGTTTTAACTCAATTAGTACGGGGTACAGACTGGGTGTTGCAGGGTTTCTATCTTCCATTTCTTTGCTGAGAATTTGTTTTTTCATTTGTTTCAAGCATATTCATAACTGCTTGTTGAAACATCTTTATGAAGCCACTCTAAAATCCTGTCAGATAACTCTTAATGTCTTTGTCATATTGGTGTTCACATCTGTTGATCATCTTTTCTCATATATGTTGAGATATTTCTGGTTCCTGAAGGATGACCGATTTCTTATTGAAACCTTGGGCATTTGGGGTCTTATGAAATTCTGGATCGTAATTAAATCTCCTGTTTTTTTTTTCTTTTTTTTTCTTTTTCTTTTTTTTTTTTTTAGAAAGAGAGATCACAAGTAGGCAGAGAGGCAGGCAGAGAGAGAGAGGGAAGCAGACTCCCCGTTCAGCAGAGAGACTGATGTGGGGCTCGACCCCAGGACCCCGAGATCATGACCCGAGCCGAAGGCAGAGGCTTAACCCACTGAGCCACCCAGGCGCCCCTAAATCTCCTGTTTTAGCAGGACTTTTGTCAATGGCAGTGTTGGAGGAGGAACACTGCTTCATTACTGACAGGTGAAGGTGGAAATCTAGATTATATATTGGCCTCCTCTGATAGCACTCTGGGAAGGGACAGGAGTGCCTCATTACACTCATGTGGCCTCCACAGAAGCTCCTCCATTTTAATTGCTGTGGTGAAAGTTCTGACTCCTCACTAGGCTTCCTGGGATACTCCAGTCTTCCAGGTTTCTAGTCAGCCTTCTCTGAGGCCACCAGGAGGAATGTAAGTTTGGAGCACCTTCTTACAGGCCTGGTGAAGGCAGAAGTTTCCCGACTGCCTGGGGGAGTAGGGGTGAGGGTTGGAGGGACAGTCGTTTTTTGTCGTAGTTGGTGGGCCCAGAGCCGTCACTGTTAAAAATTTTCTGATACGCAAGACTGCCCCTCTCCCAGTCCTCCAGTAGAGAAAAGCCCGGCTTTTTTGGGGACTTCTTTGTCTACCTCAGTTGGCATTTCTGGGTCTTTGGCTTCTCCAATCACCTGCCGGTGATACGGGAGGCAAAAAGAAAACTCAGGGAATGCCTGGGTTATTCCCTGGGTGCTGAGGTCCCTGGCTGGTTTGCCGCCTTCTCTCCATCATTTAGTCTTCATAGGCTTGTTTGACATGTAATACCTGGAGTTTTTGGGGATTGTTAGCAGGAGGAATAGGGACAGTATGTCTACTCCATCTTTCTGGAACCTCATTTATTTTTGTTACGCTTTTAATTTTGCAAATGTTTTCATTGTGTATCTTCTACAACATGCCTTTCAGTGACTTTAGACTTACCTTAATGTACAGGGTCTCTTGGTCCTGAAGCAGAACACTGGAATACCATATTTGCTACCTGAGACATTTCCCCAAATTAGCAAAATCACTCTCACTTTTTAAGAGTACATAAAATTGGATAAAATAGTTGTGAACAATTGGTTAGTCATTATTTTACTCTGATGTAGCTTTTAAATCTTAATATTTGCCTGAAAGGTTTTTTTTTTTCCCCCAGCAGAAGCAAAAAGGTGAGTGCATTTCTTTTTAGATTCAACAGTGATATATTTAAGAGGTAAACAACAGCAGTGTCCACCCACTCAGATCTTTCTGAGTAGAGCTGCATAGTAAAAGAAGCAATTTACAGGAGCATTGACAAAAACCTTCCTGCCTATCTTAATTGGTTCTTTTCAAAAATCTTCTCCCTTCATTACTCTTTCAGTATATATCTCCCCAAGAAATGCGTGCTACTAAAATGTACAGAAAGTAAGACCCTCACACAATTACTCAGGTCCTCAAACTCGAAAACCTTCCCTAGCTACATGATTCTCGGCACATTCTCTGAACAGGTGCTGATTTGCTCTGACTCATCAGGCTAGTAGTCAGAAAGCCTCAGCTGATAAATACCATACCTATCTCTGTCATTAGTAGTGACTGCCAGAATAATGAAACATCTGGCATGTTCCTTTACTGATTAAACAGGTCATTCCACAGGCTTGTCATCCAGCCTGTGAGCTTAAAGACCTGAGTCTATGCTTTTTTTAGTTTGACTCTTCATTCATGTGTTGCAGATGCTGGAACATTTGACAGATGAATCTGTTAAAATGCATATAACATTAAATGATTAAAGACTTACTACATTCGCAAGAAATTAAACCAAACTTGAAAATGGTTTAAACACTTGTGCAGTGAGGGATGAAATCTGGACTGAATATAATTTTAAGAGTTGAGGATAAGTATCAACAACAAACCAATAAGTTTAACATGTTCTGATGTCAAATTGGAATTTTAAAACATGTATGAATCTTTATAAGACTGTTAGGATGATAAATTAGAAACTAAAGCATTCTCTATTTTCTTTAATTACTAAACAAGTAATTGGTAGAATGTAAATATTTTCTGAAGAGAACAAGTGGTTTTCTGGAATATCAAATCCTGTTCAGGTGTAGTAGGATATTAAAGGAGATTCTTTATCTCAAGACTTTTCTACTGTAAACTAATATTTTAGTAGATCTAATGAACAATCAAACGTGATAAAATTAAAATCCAAATCTTAATTCCAGTGTGATGGAATTTGGGTTCTCTGTTACAGCACAGGAAATGAATCAGAATGAGATTATGTAACATTTTCAATGAAACATTGCAGCTGGAAGATAGAACTTTGCAAAGGGAACGGAAAATATTTTGCTACCCTGTACAAACATGAGTTTGCACTTGAAAAATCTATGTGAAGTTCTGATCATCACTCCTTGCAGGAGATAAAACAGAACTGGAAAAGAAACAGAAATGAAGAGTGATAAAGAAAAAATTAACCGAGTAAGTTCTGTTTTCCTACATGTAGAAGCAATGACTGAGAGACTAAATTCTTTAGAATAAATCATAAAAGAAATAAGCAAGAGGAATCATTCCTCTGTGATGCTAAAATTAGGAAAAAGAAACTATTTCATACTTTAAAATGACAAGATGTAACATTACATAATAGGTTTTTACAAAAAAAAATGATATCTGCCCTAAACTTTATGATAAATCCTTGATTGTTTACAGAGAGATGCTGAATTGGGACTGTGTGACAATTATGTACATACTCGTTCACTCCTGAACAAGTGACAGGTCAAATCTTTAATATGTTTAATAGTTGCTACAACTATGTAGCAAAGTAGATAAAGGTCTACTTACATATCAGGATTCTAAAATTTGCTCCATGGAAACTAGGTCCATTGGATGCTAATATCTATTGGGACATGAAAGGACTGTGTGACGAAGTAAACAAATTCTAGGATGAACTGGTTTTGATACTGGAGAGCTGCTCAGCACTCTTAATATCCTAAAATATTAACTTGCAGACTCTCTTGTACATAGTCATTTTTTATTTAAAATTCAAGTAGCCAACATATAGTATATCATTAGTTTCAGATGTAGAGTTCAATAATTCATCAGTTGCGTATAATACCCAGTGCTCATCCCATCACGTGCCCTCCTTTATGCCCGTCACCCAGTTAACCCTTCTCCCTACCCACCTCCCCTCCAGCAACCCTCAGTTTCTTTCCCATAGTTAAGAGTCCTTTTAAAAATTGATCACAAAACACTCTTTAATCAGATACCCCTTAGAACTAGTTATCGAAAGTACAGGTTTGGGGGGTGCCTGGGTGGCTCAGTGGGTTAAAGACTCTGCCTTTGGCTCAGGTCATGATCCCAGGATCCTGGGATCGAGCCCCGCATCGGGATCTCTGCTCAGCAGGGAGCCTGCTTCCTCCTCTCTCTCTGCCTGCTTCTCTGCCTTCTCTGTGATTTTTGTCTGTCAAATAAATAAAATCTTAAAAAAAAAAGTACAGATTTGGGGAAACATCATTAAAAAACAAAGAAAATGTCCATATTGTAGAGATACTTAAATTTTAAAATGTTATCCCATCAATTTCTTGCTTTTCCCATAACTGAGTGTTTACCATATTTTAAGGGAAAACAGTCTACCGCTTCCATGACCGACATATTGACAATATGTTAATTATGACATCATGACAACTCTCAGTGATTTAAGTAAACTTATGATAAAATACATGTTGTGGGGATAATCCTTATGCTCATTAAAGCTAGGAGGATGAAGGGACTACTGAGATTCCCATTATTTTATGTAAATAAGCTTTTATGCTTGGAAACTGAATGAATTTTGATTGGTTGTAATTGATTCCCATTTCAAAAAACCCCAAAATCCTTACCAGGAGATCTATCTATGGAACAAGCTTTTAAGTGTATAATACAGCAATATTAACCATAAGCACAATGTTGTACGACAGGTAGAACTCCATAACGTACTTACCTTGCATAACGTTATATCCACGGAACAACTCCTCATTTCCACCTTTCCTCAAACCCCCTGTCAGCCACCATTTCACTATTCGCTTATATGAATTTGACTGTTAGATAGCTCATGTATGGAATCAAGCAGTAGTTGTCCTGTGATTGGTTTATTTCACTGAGCATAATGTCTTTCAGTTTCACCCATGTTGTCACATTTGTGATAAGATTTCCTTTCTCGTGGCTCAACAATATTCCATTCTATGTAAACAACATTTTCTTTATCCATTCATCTGTTGATGAACATTTAGATTATTTGTGTATCTTGACTATTATAAATAAGCCTGGGGACACCTGGGTGGCGCTGTTGGTTAAACGTCTGACTTTGGCTCAGATCATGATCTCCAGGTCCTGGGATTGAGCCTCACAGCACATCCGCCTCCCTGCTCAGTGGGGAACCTACTTCTCCCTCTGCCTGCCACTCCCCCATGATTGTGGTGTGCTCTCTCTGACAAATAAATAAAATCTTAAAAAATAAAAAGTAAGGCCGTAATGAATATGGGGATACAGATATCTGAGATAATGATTTTGTTTCCTTTAGATCTATACTCAAGTGGGATTGCTGGATCACATGGTAGTTCTATCTTTAAGTTTTTGATGAACTTTCATTTGTTTTCCATAGTGGTTGCACCATATTACATCCCCACCAATAGAGTACAGGAGGGTCCAATTTCTCCACATCCTTGTTAAGTGTTCTTACCACAATAGAAGAAAAAAGTCCCCAAAATCTGTCTGAAAATTAAAAAAAAAAAAAGTCATCATAGGAGTCTTTTCCTGAATCAAAGCCTACCTAAATAATTGAGAATATTAAGGGAAGGAAAATTAGGGCTCCAAAGTTTGTTCATTATCTATATCCTTACTATTTTTCTGTGGTATGTTAAATAAAAACAATGCCAAATTTATTTAAAAATTTTTGGTTAAGATTTTCAACTTCTGAACTATGTGGCAAAATCCTGTGTACCCATCCCCAGCTTCTACAGTTATAAACACTTGTCAGCCTTGTTGGTTTTGTTTGATGAAAATAGTACATCCAAATATCTTAAACTGCTTTTTTTAAAAAAAAAAAAATTTGGAAATGCTAGTAGTTACACATTTTTATAAAAAAGGCCCATAAATTCATATCAGCTCACTGACAATTAATGTTTAACAGATTACAAAGTCTTAAAATTTTTAGTTAAAATAGTGTGCTGCCTTTCCCAACCTAATAAAATATGGCTTCTATTCTTCTGCTGGCAGAGAAACTAATTATTTAGCAAAACAACTCTGTGCACTGCCTGAAAAGTGTGAGGATTGGGTGTAATAAAACGTTCTTGCTTTTGGAAACACCTTTTCATTAAAACTCATCCATAGATTGGATGTACCATGTATAATACTCATAATCTTACATAATACTGGTTTTTTACATAGATGCTAAACTCTTTACTATGTAAAAAAACAAATTCTTAATTACAATAAATATTTAAGCTGACAAAATATTGAAATATGTCCTGCATAATCATGAAGAATGACATTGAATACTTCATAGATGTCAAAATTTTAATGAATATGATGATCCTGTAAAAATGCTGATGAAATGTATTCCTAAGGTTTCAATGCTAACCAAAACCTCAATTAGCTTTGACTAGAGCCATAGGCTACTAAGTTATCCTTTCCAGAAGATGAATTCCATAGCCTTTATTTTCTAGTGTTTATTTCCATAAAGCCTGATTTGGGAACCATCTGTAGAAATCTTCAGTTTGAAGATCATATTATTTCCCTATGCCAACCATGGGTTGTATATTTCAGCACATCTTGTATAAACTAATAGTATTCAGTTAGGAGATTTAGGATTTTGTTTTATGTTCATAAAAAAAAAAAATCCTGGAAACAACGAGGAAACAATAGTTCATTTTTAAGGACCTACTTGTCTCCACAACTGTAGTAAGTTAGGCAATACTAATACATTCCCTCTTATCTTGAGGAAATAGAAGATGTTAAGTGATTTACATAAAGTGATAGATAATAAGAAATAGTAAGATGTATACATAGGCTGTCCGATTTTTAGAACTCAAGCCGTTAATTACTCATGATACTACTGTTGTCAATAGTCCTCATATTAACCAAGACAGGATATCTGCTGGAACAGCACCCACATTTCAGCTGAATACAACTCAAACTTATTGTGTACTCTTGTGGTCAGCTGTGGGGGAGAAGAGCTCTGTTCTGTGTAGTCCTTTGGGGACCCAGAATCCTTTCATATCATGTACCCATAATCTTCAACATGCTGCCTCCCTCCAGGTTTGCCAGTAGAAGGAAAGGACGAACAATCTCTATGGGGAATTTTTAATGCCAGGCCTAGAAGTTACGTAGGTAATTTCCTGCCCATCTAGCATTAACCAGATCATAGACACGTGATTCCTAGCTTGAGGGGCTTAAAAATATAATCGAACTACATGGAAAGTACGGATGAATAAACAGAATATGTATATTCAATGGAATATTATCCATCCTTTAAAAAGGAAATCCTGACCTTTCTGACAATATGAAAGAACTGGGAGGACATGATGCTTAGTGAAATAAGCCAGACACAGAAAGACAAACACTGCATGCTCTCATCTACATGTGAAACTAACATAGTGTAACTCCTAGATGCAGAGTAGAATGGTGGTTGCTGGGGGTGGGGTAGAGGGGTAAAGGGAGATTTTGGTCAAGGGTGCAGCATGTCAGTTATACAAGATAAATAAGTTCTATGTAACAGTATGTATTATGATCCTATGTAACAGTACTGTATTGTATGCTTGAAATTTACCAAGAGGATAATAAATCTTATGTGCTCTCACCACACCATGAAAAAAAGAGAAATATATGAGGTCATAGGCTAATTAGCTTGATATGGTGATAATTTCACGATATATATGTATATCAAAACATCAAGGCATACATCTTAAAAACAGTTGACCTTGGAACACAGGTCTGAGCTGTGCAGGTCTTATACATGGAATTTTTTTTTAGAAATACTGTAGGTGTATTTTCCCTTATGATTTTCTTATATTTTCTCTAGCTTGCTGTATTGTAAGAATACAGCATATCTAGCATACAAAATATATTAATTGGCTGTTTATTATTAGTAAGACTTCTGGTCATAAGTAGGATATTAAGTTTTGGGGAGAATCAAAATTTATTCATGGAGTTTTAACTGCACAGGTGTGAGCTCCCCTAACCTTCACATTGTTCAAGGGTCAAGTATATATACAATTTGTTGTTGTCCATTATACTTCAGTAAAATAATACGTATTTGTACTTCAAATATCAAGAAGTTACAGTGACTGCACAGGTATTTATAGAACAACATTACCTGGAAACTAGATGCTTTTTTGGATTGAAATAATCCAAATTGATAAAATTCCATTAGTGTTACTGTAGTTCTTCATATTTGTAGGTAAAGTTAGCTGAATTTGCAGTATCCAGAATAATCTATTTCCGTACTTCTCACTCTTCCCTTTTCTAGAAGAAAACACATATATACAACAGACAAAAATTGTAAACTATGACCCAGGATTCAAAAACCATCTAGAGGCAGAAGGATATAAGAGGATCAAAGTCATTCAGAATAGGATTGAAACTGGAAATTGTGGATCCTATAACCATAAAATGAGGAAAAGGAAATGAGAGTTTGTGTAATTCCATAGGTTTCATTGTACTGAGTTCATTAACTCAAAGTTAGCTATAACACGTTGTATTACATTGGATAGTGAAACGTAAATATTTTAAGGCTAGATGGGGAGAAACCAAGTTCCCTTGACTTTTTTGCCAACCTGAAAGCCCCTGGTAGATGAACGCTGTAGCATTTGGCATGTGTTCAGGAGGTGCTACTAAATGATCAGATGTTCTCATCCCTCATTCTCTAAATCTGTGTCCTCACAAGTAATCATACTATTAATTCACAGAGTAACTTTTCAAATTTTTTAGTTGTATCCCTATGCTGTATTTACATGAGAAAATAGAATTAGCCTTTGCTTTAACATGAGCTCTTAATAAAACAACTGTATTTCTATATGCTCATAGGAAAGTTTATCTTAATAGGAATGTTGAGTCCTGAAAACAAGATCAGGCAGCATATTTCTCCAAAAGTACAAACCTGTCTTTCAACTGCAAATATGTCATTCTTCCAGCTGTCTAAAATCTAGATCTTGTCAATGGTGTCTATCAAAATACTGTAAAAACACAAGCTTTAAAAAGTTAACCTCAGGTCTGTATTAGCTGCTTGGTTCCTTCCCACCTTAGTCTTCAAGTTCTGGTGAATTCTCCATCGGACAGCAAGAGCCTAGATCTGCTCTTACTTGTACCGACAAACCATCATGCAGTGCATGGACTCACTGCCTGTGATTTTAACACTTGTCCCCTGAGGCAACAAGACAGAGTAATAAAGTGTCAGAGCTATTTCCTTATTCTTTTTCTTGGTAATAACAAGAATAATTCAGAATATTTCAATAACATAAAAGCATGATTAGATCCTTACCCATCCTTTAGTCCAAAAGTCTGGCCCAGATGGATAATTCTATTTCATACAGTAAGAGCTCTGGCCAGCCACACATTAAAGAGGAGACTTTTTGAGAACTCACTGAAACTAGGTAGAACTTGGGTACGTAGATAACGAGTGACAGAGATTGGAAAATAAGGTGTGGTACTGAGAGCCAGACATCCCTCAACAAAAAGCAATCTCTCAAAAAAAATCCTTCGGCTAAAATGCAACTAGGAACCTCAGTTTATGAGCTCAGATATAATAGTCTCATTTACCTCTATTATTTATTACCCCTATTTTTATAATTTTATATATAATTTTATATTCTATAAATATAAAATATTAAAATATAAATATTATAAAACATTGGTGATTTATATATTTAATAATTTATTATTACTCCTAATATTACCCCTATTATACCTCTAATATACCCCATATATTTCTAAAAATTTTTGTACATTTAAGTATTGAAACTGTGTATAATTTTTTATGTTGTATAAGGTAAATGTTTGGGGTGCCTGGGTGGCTCAGTTGGTTACTGCTTTTGGCTTTGTGCTGATCTCAGGGTCCTGGGATTGAGCCTGGGAAGTCTGCTGCTCCCTCTGTGATAGCTCTCACTCTCACTCTGTCTGAGATACATAATAAAATCTTAAAAAAAAAAAAAAAAAGGTAAATGTTTAATTCTTTTTTTCTTCAGAGTGCCAGCCAATTGTGCCAGCATAATTTATAAAATATCTTTCCCCACTCAATACCAATTTTTACATATACTAAATTTCTGTAAATATCAAGAACTTTCTGTACTCCATTGAACAATTGGTCTGTTTCTGTAACATTACCACATTGCTTGATTATAATATCATTTGAAAAAGGTCTTAATATGTAGTAAAACTATCCTCCCTCCCAAGTACAAAAGCATAGGAGACACCATTTTTGTGAGGCTAAAAGCCAAATAGGTTCACAGTCATGTTACCTAAAGTCAGGAAAATGTAAAGCCCTTATTGACTAGTGCTGACTAGCTTGTGTATTTCAAAAGGAAATAGGGTAAGAAAAATGTAAAAAAAATTGCAAGTGAAGCCGTTCTGCGTATCAGGAGGCTGTGAGACTGGCTTTTTCTTTAAGGACATGGCCGTTTTAACTGTCTAATACAAATGGACTCCAAGCCTCCTGGCTTTAAATCATTGGAAGACTGTGCAGTTATTTGTAAAAAGTATGTATTAAATAACATAACTTTCAATAGAAACACGCATCAAAAAGGTTATGTACTGATGCATCGATGAAAAGGTTTTAACCAAAGGTTGGTAGGAACCCATACCTGTGTTTCCCTGGGGAGCAAAGGTTTCATAATAGCCAATTCAGTGTTCACAGCAGCTTTATAGAACGTAGCTGTCACAAGGAACACGGATAAGCTGAAATGTGTTTCTCTAGTTGACTTTAAGACCTCCCTTCTCTCTTGTTCTATAGATTCACATTCTATAGAATGTAAGGATTCTTCGCTTTTGTTAATTTTAATGAATTCTCAAGTATAATCTCTCCAAATATTTCCTTTCTCTTATTCTATTTTCCCCATCCAGGAAAATAGCTACATATATCTTGGACCTTCTCTATCTTCCAACTTCTTTTATACTTTTTTTTCCTGCTCCTCTTGCATTCTGGGTAATTTCAGCTATTCTTTATTCTACCACTTCTTTCCCTCTTCACTGTTTCTAATCTGTTTTCCTAAGTTGCTGACTTTTAGTGTTGATTAATGTATCTTAATGTCTTGAGGTTCTGCTTTGTCTTGTTTTTTTTTAAATATATTTAATTGATTTTTTAATAAAGATTTTATTTATTTATTTGACAGACAGAGATCACAAGTAGGCAGAGAGGCAGGCAGAGAGAGAAGAGGAAGCAGGCTCCCTGCCGAGCACAGAGCCCGATGTGGGGCTTGATCCCAGGACCCTGGGATCATGACCTGAGCCGAAGGCAGAGACTTTAACCCACTGAGCCACCCCAGGCACCCCCAAATATGCACCCCCAAATATATTTAATTATTTTTAACAATACCTATGGTCTTTTTTTTCTGCTTTGTCCAGTATGGTAGCACTAGTCACATAGAGCTTTTCAGCACTTGAAATAAGGGTAGTCTGAATTGAAAAGTACTAAAAGTGTAAAATGCACACTGATCTCAAAGGCCTAGTACTTAAAAATATCTACTTTTATTCATTCTATGTTGAAATAATTATGCTTGGAGTGAATTTTCTAGCCATTTTATTATTTTGTTTGCTTTATTTTTTGTTTGAAGTTTTTATTGAAATTCTAGTTGGTTACATAGTTAAGATCATATTGGTTTCAGGGCTAGAATTTAGTAATTTATCAGTTATATATAACAGCCAGTGCTCATTACAACAAATGCCCTCTTTAGTATCTCTCTAAATAACCCATTCCCCCCCACCTCCCCAATCCTTGAAATGGAATTATATTAAATAATTACTTAAAGTCTTACTGACTTTCTTTTCTTAGATTTTATTTATTTGACAGAGAAAGACACAGCAAGAGAGGGAACATAGGCAGGGGGAGTGGGAGAGGTAGAAATAGGCTTCCCACCAAGCAGGAAGCCTGATGTGGGGCTCTATCCCAGATCCCAGAGATCATGATCTGAGCTGAAGGCAGACACTTAACGACTGAGTCACCCAGGCACCCCATTACCTATTTGTTTTAATGAAACTACTAAATAAATTTAAAATTAAGTATGTGTCTTATATTATACTTCATTATTCAGTGCTGGTCTATAACCTAAAAGTCTGTTAGCTCAAATTCTAAGCAATCTTACTCTGCTTTTTATTGTTTCTGCTGACACAGACTTATGGTATTTATTTCCTCAGATGTCTTATAATTTTGTGGTTTGTGTTAGCATGTTTTCCTGCCAGTTACAGCCTATTGTGTTAACCGCTTTATGTTAATTACTCAGGTTGTGGTGCCCAGCCCAGTGTAAATCGTGTAAATTTTAATCTTAATCCTTGTGCTGACAGCACAGTGGCTACAAACTCTTGCAGAAACATTCATTCATGCCAAACAGCTCAAGTCAGGGCAAAGAATTTTTCTTTCAGGTGACCTTTATAGTTGGTCACATTTTCTTTTTTCTTTTCTTTTTTTTTTTTTTATTTATTTGACAGAGAGATCACAAGCAGGCAGAGAGGCAGGCAGAGAGAGGGGAGGAAGCAGGCTCCCCTAGAGAGCAGAGAGCCCGATGCGGGGCTCGATCCCAGGACCCTGAGATCATGACCTGAGCCGAAGGCAGCGGCTTAACCCATGAGCCACCCAGGCGCCCCTGGTCACATTTTCTTAATCCAAGTTTCCATTGTGTCCTTCTTTATTGGGTTCCTATTTATCCAGAGTTTTCAGCTCAAACACAGATTCTAAACCTTCTGCTTTGTTTCCTGGCTCCACATTGTCCTCAAAACGCAAGGCTTTTTTTCCTTTTCTTTCTTTCTTTCTTTTTTTTTTTTTAATCAAGATGAGCGAGTGCCTCCAGGAGGGCACCATCCCTAGCTTTTCTTAAACCAGTTGTGTCCTTGCTTTTGGCTCTTAAAGATACCCTTTCTTGATTTCAAACTCCTATTCATATACGAGAATGTTTTACAGTTTATCTAACATTTTAAGTGCTTTCTATTGGAGAGAATTTTATGTTATCTTAGGCTATCGTATTGCTACAAGTAGAAGGCCTTGTAGTAACCATCTATTACATATTTGATTCATTAAATCTGTCTAATGTTTCTAGAGACATATTAAAATCACCAGTATTAATTGCTTTATGTAAAGTCTTCCTTTATTGAAATGATTTTACTGTATATTTGACTGTTTGGGGAACTATAAGTTTATTCCTCATAGCTTCAACAACAATTATGCTTTTTAGCACTCTTTTCTAACCTTCAAGTCTATCACTTTCATACTTTCTTGTGAATCATTATTTTGTATATTTTTATGTGGCCTCTACTTGCCCATCCCTTTACTTTGAGATATTTTTGGCTTTAAATATGTATCTTATAAACTGTGGTTCGATTTGTATACTTTCTGTGCAGCATATAACTTTGAAGCTTATCCTGGCAGAGGCCCTGAATCTTAAAACAATATTGCATTATCTCCTTCAAGCTGATAATAAATATTTCCATTGTTAAGACAAAAGTCAGAGATACTCTTGTAGGCCCATAATCAGTTATCTTGGATCAGTTTTTACTTGATGAACTATTGAGTGAATAGAAGATGCTCTGTTCTATAGATAAGAATTGAAGGAAAAATATTATCCTTTCCTCCAACCCCTGAAGTCATAATATAAACTTGGTTTCTGTTCTCAAATTAATGTTTGGAAACCTTTCAGAAGTGTTGTCAGTCTTAGTCTTCATTTTAAATCTTCTTTTAGGTTCTGATATTTTTTGTTTCTCACTTTGTTCTTGTCTCATTCCCTTCACACAGAGTTCTGAATGGGTGCTTTCTTGATTAGGAGCTATTATCAGCTATTATCTTGACCTAATGTCTGCCAAAATTTAATAACTTTGGAATAAAATTTATAAGCAAGAACAGTGCCCTACATCTCAGACAACTCTTTTTCCCTGTGTTCTACCACTCCCTACCTAGGAGTAAATATGGACGATTGAAAAAGGAAAGATTACATGTACCAAGTAGAGTCTGAACGAAACTGATTACTTTCCCTCACACTGAACAAACATTGCTGAAATAAGAATTTCTATGGGTTACTGTTATATACTCCGTGACTGCCATTACTGAGGCCTATCTCTGTTGAAACATTTGAAGTAATGTGTCATGTAAGCTACATGACTGTATGGAAGTATTTACCAATATAGAACAATTGAAAATGAAGATTGATATATTAAAACATTTAATCCACATTATTTTATTAAAGCACTAAGCACTTCTTGGGATTCATCTGAGATGAAATTATGAAAAATGAATGACATTAAAACTTAACACCATCTGCCTAAAGGCTCAGCCCCCCATAGGCTCACCTTTTCCCCAGGAATTTTTGCTGAACTATATTTTATCTGGATAAATACTGCTAGATTTGTACCAGTGAATAAAAACTTAACAGATTTTCTTAATACACTGAATACCTTCTTTTCTACATCAGAGTCTCTCAGAGTTACAGGCAGACTTTTAAAGGTATAAATTAACATTTTATTCATTAGTGATCCCATAAGTATTAAGTATAGTGTCTGAAATATGAGGCATTCAATAAAGTTTTAAACTAGTGGGGACTTGAATGTTTTTATGTAGTCTTTTATGACCAAAGGGAAATGGTTTCCAGGACAGATGGCCTGCATTGCACTGTAAAAGATTTTTCTCCAAACAATAGTAACTTCCCTAGATAGATACTTATACAGATTTCTGATTAAGGACCATGTCCCCTAGACTAAGTACAGTCTTCTGTTCAATCAGGTATTAAATTCCACTTACCTATTTAACTTCTAAATCTAACACTATACCTGGCAATTAGATACATAAATGAAAACATATATTAATGTATAATAAAGGCAGTGTTGAAATCCACTAGTGCTTGGAATATCAATAATCCAGGGTAATGCCCTCTTAGTTAAAAAAAAAAAAAAAATGGGTTTCCTTTGAATGCCAGGTTTTGACTCATTCTTTAAAAATCAGTATATTATATGAGTAAACATCCGAAGAAGAGTTATTTGAGAAAGTGTCTTAAGAAAGGACTAGATACAGAGCAGGTCTTTGTCCATGTGGTGAGACCTATAAGGAGGTAGCAACCAGGTGTTTATGATGTGGGCAAAGAACTAGAAGGAATAGGGCACCCGGGTGACTCAGTTGGTTGGGCGGCTGCCTTTGGCTCAGGTCATGATCCTGTAGACCTGGGATCAAGTCCCTCATTGGCCTGCCTGTTCAGCAGGGAGTCTGCTTCTCCCGCTGACCTCTCTCCTCTCATGCTCTCTCTCTCTCTCAACCTCTCTCTCAAATAAATAAACACAATCTTTAAAAAAACAAAACAAGCAAACTAGAAGGAATAATGTCAGAAGCATTAGACACAAGGACCCCTACGGGGTTGGGAGGTAGCCTGGTCCTCCCCCTACAGGGAGTCTGACACTGTATTCGATTTTTGAAAAGATATCAATATGATTTAATTCTTCTCCTCAAAGGAGTCACTGCCAGGAATATTTGACTGTGAACCCAAAAGAAATGAGTTTATTGCTAATATACAATACTTAGATTTTTCTGTCCTGTCTTAAATAGTCTACATTTGGGGGATGATATAACCAGCTCAGTTATTCATCCTGAGCTACTGAAAACATACAGTATATAGGAAGAATAGTGTGTGAGAGAGAGAGAGAGAACACAGAATTTAAAAGTTTGGTGTGGGTATCTTTGAGTAGCTGTATGACAAAATAGAAAAACACTAGATTTCAGATCAGAAGTCTTGGAGGTATGCTGTGTAATTTTCAATTGACCACCTTAATACAAAGATTTAGCTAAATTATCTAAAAAATTTCATAATTTTACATCTGGGATGTAATCAGGACCTAGTTCATTTTGTATGAGGGTGCAAAATATGAATTGTACAAGTCCATTACTGTAGAGCATTAATGTTTTCTTTCCTGTGTTTGTGTGGGGGAATTCTCTGTGCAGTTTCTGGTCTCTATCGAGAGGTTCTTTATTAAAACTAGAAAGAAAACTACTTGAACAGAAACCTCAAGGGATGTAAGGAGGATTTTCTCCACATGACTAATCCATGCTTACAAACAACCATCCCACAGGCCCCGTGCTAGCTCACCCGGGATGGAGGGTCCTGGCTATGGAAGTTTATGGGTCTAGAAGATGCAAGTTTGCACCCTGTTACTACAAATCAGAAATATCATCAGTGGGAAAGGAAAATCTCCCCACTTTTCCCTGGACTGAAAGTGTTGACCTGACTCTCATCCTCTTTTTAAGCAGATTCTCACTCCTGCCTGAGTAGGGCGGCTCCAGTGAAATTCAGTGTTGCTCTAAGCACAAAGAACTCTGATTAATACAGAAAATAAATACCGGCTTCAAAAAGGGGATGTCATACCAGTGTTTGTTCTTATAGTATTATCACTCAGCTGTTAAAAATATTTTAAAATTTCTGACTTCTATAACTCTGACTTTTGAATTTATATTCCCCACATATATGGGTTTATTGTTTCAGTGGAATTGGATATTTTGTAAGGTTGGAAAATAGCGAGTTGTAAGCAACTGGTAAAATGAAAGTTAGAATTGAATTTGACTAAACTTTATTGGAAGAGGTAGGAAATTTAAGTTGTCCATGTTACACTAAACGTTATCAGATTTACCTTTCTTCCTTTTCTGCATGAGGAATCTTAAAAGAGTTGGACTGATGAATCCTGGTGCTTTTGCAGCTGGTAGCCCATAATTAATTACAGCCTTATTTTTATCTCATTTATCCCAATTTGCCTTCTTTTCCCTTCCACAAACCACAGGCACTCACTACCTTGTATTTGATGAATCCTCCCAATACACACTTCATACATGTCTTTTAAATATAGCATTTCCATGTATATGGGCTTTTTTTAAAAGTACATAAGCTTGACCTTCTTTAATCAGTTTTCAGTCAACATTGTTTTTGAGATTCATGATGTGAGAAATGTATATCCATTTCTTTTCTAATGTATATGAAAATTATTTTGAATTTCCTCAAATTTTTTTTTAAATAATGAGTGCTTCAGTGAATTTCCTAATAGTTGCATGTTTCCCTTCGCATAGGTAAAAATTTCTCTAAGACCTGTACCTAGAAGAGAATGATTGGGTCCTATAAGCATGAACTATTATAATACCTAACTCTCAAATTTCTCTCCAGAATAGCTATACTAACCAATATATGAAAAATCCTTTTGAGAAATTTCATATTTACATCCATTCTGGCCTAACTCTAGTTTCTGAATTTTTCGTGGTTAGTTACCTAGGTTGAGAGATTTATTTCATCATGTTTTTATTTTTCACAAATCAGGTATCACTTCATATATTTATTGAGCTTTTGAGTCTCTTTTCAAATTTCTGCTCATGTCTTCTGTTGATCATTAACATCTTTTTAATGTTGATTTGTGAATTTTGATTTTCATGATTTCCTTGTCTGCTGTATATTCCATACTTTGTCTAATGCATTGCTTAATTTTTCACATAATATAATAGTATCTAATAGTATCTAATCAAACCTGGGCTTTTTCTTATGTGGTTGGTGTGTTTCTTATGTGGTTGTCCTTCAGTTTTTAAGTCCCTGACAATTTTAGGATCCCAAAGATCTCCTTCTTTATTTTCTTATGGTTTTAAATTTGCTTTATCTCATTTAATTGTGCACACAACACTTCAAGATGGATACTATTATGCCCTCTATGTAGATGGGAAAGAGGGCAACACTGAAGTGGTAACGAAATGCTACTCTTTGTTGGTTTGGTGTGCAAATCTCAAAATTTTAACAAGCCAGTAAGACAGATATGTGTGTCCAGGGCCACAGTAAAGCTATGACAGATGCACACCCTGTACGTCATTGTCTCCCAAGCCCCATATATTTACATGCAAATAAAAATAAAATTTCTGAATGTAAATACTCAAATAGTAAGGATTTATGTTATGCCTAGAAGACTAACTTCCCAAACCTGTTCTCATTACTATTATTCCAATCAGATAAAAATAGAAAATCATTGTTCTCTGGAAAGGTTTAGAAAATCTTCAACCAGCAATAAAGGGCCAGTAAGTCTTCATAATCAGCATAGATATTTGTCTAGGCATTTGGAGAAATATGTTCCCAGTAATTTCATAGTAACAATCAAAATTGGAGGAAAAGCATAAAATTCTATCTGAAGTAAATCACATACATTTAAGGTGTTTTTACTTACCTAAATACATTTACTCATAAAATGTGTAGGACACTTTGCAGTTTATGAAAAACTTTTGACATTTCACATTCTCTCAAAACAAGGTATTTTTCTTAATTGACAGATGAGAAAAATAACTCTCTAGGTGATAATGTAACCTGTTCAGTGACTTAGCTAATAAAAGGTGGAGGTGAGTATTGAAGCCAACTGGAAAAGGATCACTTAACTGGTGGTTTTGTTGTCCCTGTTGTTGTTATTGTTTTCCCCTATTTTAGACCTTCCTGCACCATGTTAGACATTTTAAGTGTAGGCTGGAAGAATTAGTGCAATTTTGTGTTAAACAATGGTGTACTAAACTCAGAATTTCTAGAATGTGATTATAGAATTTTCAAAGAGGGAATATAATTTCTATTCAGACTACAGTTATTACAGAAGGATGAGTGAGAGAAGTATTTGCCATTTAATGAGTTGGAAAGCAGGAGAACGACCTTTTTGTTCTGGGTGTACGGAAGTATAGGTATGATTAAACTTTGTATAAGGATGCTACGTTTTAGGAAATACGTTTTTCCCTTTTAACATACAGATAGGAAAAAGCGAAATTCAGAGTACCTGTTTAACTTTTAAGGATAGCAGTGACAATTAGTTCTCCCTTTCTTAGTGTTACTAGCAAGAACCAAACAATACACTGGAATAGTAAAATTGAAACACATCTAAGACTTAACTTTGGTCATCATTATTTCATTATTTATTCAGTCATTTGGAGTCAAATGCCTTAAGTGTTCTCTCTGGAGAGTAGATGTCTATTAGCATCCTTTTTTTTTTTTTTTTTTAAAGATTTTATTATTTATTCGACAAGCAGAGAGGCAGGCAGGGGAGGGGTGGGGGAGCAGGCTCCCGGCTGAGCAGAGAGCCCGATGCAGGGCTCAATCCCAGGACCCAGGGATCACGACCTGAACCGAGGGCAGAGGCTTTAACCCATTGAGCCACCCAGGCGCCCCCGTTATCATCCTTTTAAGTGAACCAGTTTAACTCCACCTTCTGTAACCAAATAATATTTAAGTATTAGTTTGTCATTAATTCAATAACAAGATTTTCTAAACTTCACTTATTTTGGTTTTTACCATCTTGGTGTTTGCTGAGTACCATTTCTGCTATTTACTTATTTCTCATACATATTATAATGAAGATGCCAATTTTTAACTTGTCTTCCCATGCCACACCTAAAATCATTTTACTTGCAATTGCAAAAACACCAACCATATTTTTTGGAAACCCTACAGTTATGTGGTTTTTTTGCTTGTTTGGCTTTTTCAAGAAGGTTCTTGGTTGAAGCAGAATTTAACCCTACGTATTTCTTTTATGGCCAATCATTACTCAAGGACAAATTACCATCCTGGTAGCAGCAAGGCTTTGACAGAGTTGTTATATCTAGTCTTTCAATATTCAGTACCCATATTTAATAATGAAAACAAGATGGATTATTGCTTGTTACATGTGACAGGGATGATGAAATAAGAATTATCATAGCTATTTACTACTTCTAAAGGAAGAAATGTGATAGGAAATAAAACTGCTCAATGTGATACTTCAGAAACGTTGATCAACAGCACCTCATAAAAGTGTCCATTGGAAATGCCTGAAATAATTCTTCCCAAATGCATTTACTTTAATGTTACTTGTAGGATATAAAACTTTTACACTTTTATTCTGTGCAAAATTACCCAGTATTTTATTAAAAGTGATTCTATGATCTACTGGGGTTTGGCATGAAATCATTTTATTCCTGCTTCTCTGAAGTTGGCTCACACAATTAATATAATAGTTGAGGAAAGTGCTAGTTAATGTCCTGATTTGTGATCTCTCATTATATAACAAAGTATTATGATCCAACTTTTACAGGAAACAAAGTGACGTTATTAAATGTATGGTGAATATTAAAAGTAACATTCAGCTAATTTCTATTTTTGGAGAAAGGAAGCCAAAAACAACTGAACAGGTTAAAATCTATAGGGGATTGTAACTTGTGAAGTGTGTCTAAAACCTAAATAAGTATAATTTTTAAAGCATTAATTTCAATGCTTTTATTCCACAAAAATTAACTCAACACTTACTCTAAGTTAGGCAATGTTCTAGATTTGGGAGATAAAGCAGTGAAAAAAACAAATCAGGAAAAACCTTACTCTTGTAAAGATCACATTCTAGTGCATGGAAACCTAACACTAAACTAAGGAAATAAAAATAAAGCAGAGTAGGGGCGCCTGGGTGGCTCAGTGGGTTAAAGCCTCTGCCTTCGGCTCAGGTCCTGATCCCAGGGTCCTGGGATCGAGCCCCGCATTGGGCTCTCTGTTTGGCAGGGAGCCTGCTTCCCCCTCTCTCTCTGTCTGCCACTCTGTCTACTTGTAATCTCTGTTTGTCAAATAAATAAATAAAATCTTAAAAAAAAAATAAAGCAGAGTAAAACATAGGGATACAGGGATGAAGCGAGCACCGTGACAATCCAGGAAGGCCTTACTAAGATGACTGTGTTGAACGGGGTTTTTATGGCAGTGAACTGTGACTATCTGGAGGAATAGCATTCCTAGAAATGGAAAAAACACAGGGGAATTTCCTCAGGTAAGTAGGTACCAAGCATATTTGAGGAAATGCCAGAAGCTAGAACAGCTCGTGAGCAGTAGAAAGAAGAATGGGAGAGAAGATCAGAACCTTAAGGGAGAAAGATCACACCGACCTCTTAAAATATCACAGATATTTTGCTTTTACCGAGGTGGGAAAACCTGGAGAATTGTGAGCAGAACAGAAAAACAGTCTGACCCTATTCTATCTGTATCACTTTGGTTGCTGTGTTGGGGTGGATAACATATAGGGGTGATAGCAAGTGGCTAGTTAGAAAGCTATTTTGATAATCTAGATGAAGAAACTTTTTGATTTGGACCAGGATGCTGTTAGTGGTCAGACTGGAGATGCAT
This sequence comes from Enhydra lutris kenyoni, assembly GCF_002288905.1. NCBI lineage: Eukaryota > Metazoa > Chordata > Mammalia > Carnivora > Mustelidae > Enhydra > Enhydra lutris. The sequence goes on from NW_019154124.1 coordinate 9,048,019, forward strand.
TTTGAAGGTATAACCAAGAGCATTTGCTAACTAGTTGAATATAAAGGAGGAAAATGATAAGTTAAATAGGACTCCCAGGTTTTGGCCTAAGAAACTGGAAGTTCCCATGAAATGAAAAGACAGGGATTGTGGGAGAAAGCTTCTTGGAGAAGATGAGGTTCTGTTTTGGACGTGGTAAATTTAAGATGTCTGGACATCCAAATAAGAATGTCCACTCAGCAATGAGAGGGATTTGTAGCTCAGGGGAAGGTGCTAGTTGAAGATGGAAGTTACGGTACTGGTTACATTTAAATGATACTTGAAGCCATAAACCTGGATAAGATCATCAAGGGTCCAGATGTTCAGAGTCATGAAAAAAAAATCAGATAATAAGATTTAAAGACAGCAAGTAAGGAAGAAATAAAACTAGAAGAATGTTTTGCCCTGAAATACAAATGTAAGATCTATTTCAAAGAGAAAGGAGTTTGGCGAAAAGTTTCTGATAAATCAGTTGAAGACTAAAAGTCAACCATCGGTTTTAGTAATACAGAGACATTCCAATTGGAGTGCATTTAAGATAGAATAGAAATGAGGTGTACATAGCACATAGATAACCCTTTTAATGAGCTAACCTCTTAAAAAGAACAGAAAAGTGGATGGTTGCTGGAGGAAAATGGGATGATAAGAAACATTGACTTGTTTGGTCTTTTTGATGGTTGAAATAATAGCCTGTTTATATACTGATGTGAATAAATGAGTAAACGTGGAGAAGGAATGATGCCGTTTTACTCAAAATAAGAAGGATATTGTTAAAATGCTGGTAAGTGAGCAAATGTGGTGTGCAAACTGAAGAAGGGATTTCTCTTGTTGCTTCAAATTTCTCAGGGAACTGGGAGTAATGAATGGAGAAGGGGACGTTTGAACTTGGAAGGGAGAGCAGGTGGGTGGGAAGAATGTGAGACTCAGTGAATTGAGGCAGTAGAGAATATGCTCCAGGCAGCACTAAGGATCAACTTTAAGATTTTAGTAAGACCCTCAACATGAGACTCTTCCACACAGATGTGTGTCACCAGCCATCCTCTCATGGATCTGAGAACTGGAGAATTTGATTTGATGGGTGTTAGTTTTCCAAGTAAATGTGATGTCATACATGAGGGGCTTTGATATTGGAGGTGTATACAAGGGAGTGATTATGGAGAATCGAAGCTAGATACAGAGAGAATGAGGTCAAGAGGCCGTGAAAGATAGTAAATATTACTAAGACCCATGAATTAAAGTTTTCCATGGAGTTGTAGGGTTGATGGTGTTGGCATGGAAGGAGTATGTCGTAATAGTGTCAGAGAAGATAGACTGCTTGAAATTAGCATCATGGGTGAATTGTGTTAAAGTCGCCAAAATACCACCAGCAAGCTGTTAATAAAGCAAAACTAAGTTTATTAGAACTCCCTGCAATAAGGGAGAATATGAACTTCACAAACCCAGTCCTATTTCCAAAGGAGGAAGTCAGAAAAGGATCTTAGAGGTGTAGGGGTGTGGGCTTAAGTTTTAAAGTGAGGTTTTCAAGACTGGAAACTGCAAAAAAACTGGTGATACAATTGTTTAGAATTGATAGACAAAACAAGGGTGGGTCTTGAAGCAGGACTAGATAAGTAACTGTTGTAGGGAGATTTTTACCCCTGTGAGCTGATTTAGGTAAATGTATTAGTTAAGTTGATTGGCAGGAATTTGCTGAAGAAAAGTCATTTGTTGATACATAGTTGAGTCATATCGGTGGAGTTTTGCTGAAATAAACAACACAATCCTGTTGGGGGCGGGGGTGTTCTCCATTCCTAGATCTAATAGCAATTGCAGTTCTAAGTTACAGTTAAACTAATGGCAAAGGCAGGATTTTATAGCAGAGTGAGTAGCCGACGATAGGGGATTAAATCATTGGAGAAGTGGAACCCAGGGAATACCACAGTGACAAAGAACTAAGTCAAGAATGGTGTTAGAGTGGCAGAAGCCATAAATACTAAGGAATAAAGAAGACTAGGCATCAATAAACAATAGGGTAAAGAACCTGATAACGTAAGATTCAAAGCTGAGAAGTTTAGGGAGGAGGGTGGGAAAATGTCCTTAAAAGGACATTAAAGGGAACTGCTGAGCCATCTCTAGACCTTACAGTATTTGCGGTATACAAGAGCATAGCGTTGATGTCCTTTATAAAGCACTAGGAAAGTGAAGTCCTAGAGGCCGCTGAACAAAGCAGAGTCCTAAACCAAGCTGCTGAAATAGGGATCTAGTGTCAGAACCAAGAGCAGGAGGAGTATAGAGTTGGGAGGATGATGGAGAAGCTCAGGACTGAACAGAGACCTTGGGGCAGAGCTAACCGAAAGCAGAAAAAGGAGCCAAGCTGAAGAGGCAGTGAACGTTCCTTTTCCCATTGTGTATTTGTTCAAAAAAAATTTTTTTTAACTTAGAGATGTAAAGAGCAGGGTTAAAGATTCTTGAATTTTATATCATGAGTGAACCCTCTGATTATGAAGTAAAAAGCTCATGCATATTAGAAATAATTCAAGATGTCAGTGAACAACTTGCCTATAGGTGAAACTGTCTCTTTTTGCTTAAATGTTGCCTGTGATTAAGTAGAGGATGTGCTATCCATTTCCACTGAGAGCTACTAAGCTACCATTTGCCAAATGGAAAAGCACTTAGAGAAAATGATTAACAGTTGTGATGGGTGGTGGATGATGGGAGATTCTCATGGCCATTATTATCTTTATGAATGCTTAACACAAATTAAACATTTAAATGCTTTCTCTTTCCAAAACCATGTTTTCCACTCTATTTTTGAAGCAAGAGTGTGTTCCAAAAATATTTTTTTCTCAAATGGTGGGGAGAAAATGGGCTTAACCTTCCTCCAAAAACAAAAACTAAACACCACACACACAAAAAATGATTACATTTATATGACATTATTAGTAAAGAACCTACAATCTAATTGTAAAGAGTACTAAAAACATTAACAAATTCATGTAAAAATACACAAACCAACACCCATTCGTGATTAAAAACTCTCAGCAAACTAGGAATAGAGGGGAACTCCTTTAATATGGTACAGAATATCTACCAAAACACCTAGAGCTGATGCCATACTTGGGAGAAACTAAAATTCCCACTGAGATAAGGAACAAGGCAAGGATATCCCCTCTCAGCAATCCTTTTCAACATCCTACTGGAAGACCCAACTAATGCAATAAGATGAAAGGAAATAATATCTGAGATGAAAAAGAAGAAAAGTGTCTTTATAGATGACCTACTTGTCTATGTAGGAAATCCAAAAGAATCAATGGAAGAACAAAACAAAACAAAACAAACTTGAAGCTAAAAAGCAATTATAATAAGGTTGCAGGATAATAGGTTAATCTAGAAGTCTACAGCTTCCCCCCCACCATACCAATAAGGAACAATTGGAATTGGAAATTAAAAACAGCATACCAGGGTGCCTGGGTGGCTCAGTTGCTTAAGTGACAGACTTCAGCTCAGGTCATGATGCCAGAGTCCTGGAATTGACTTCTGCATTGGGCTCTCAGCTCCACGGGGAGTCTGCTTCTCCCTCTGATCTTCTCTCCTCTCATGCTCTGTCTCACTCACTCACTCACTTACTCAAATAAATAAGTAAAATCTTTAAAAAAATTTTTTTTAAATAAAAAGTAAAAATAAAAACACAATACCATTTACATAAGCACTAAAAAAATACTTAGGTATAAATCTAATAAAAATATGGTATCTATAACAAGATAACTACAAGACGTGACAAAAGAAATTAAAACTGAATAAGTGGAGAAATCTTCCATGGGTCACAATCAGGAAGAGTCAATATTGTTAAAAAATGTCAGTTCTGGGGCGCCTGGGTGGCTCAGTGGGTTAAAGCCTCTGCCTTCGCCTCGGGTCATGATCCCAGGGTCCTGGGATCGAGCCCCGCATCGGCTCTCTGCTCAGCAGGGAGCCTGCTTCCTCCCCTCTCTCTCTGCCCGCCTCTCTGCCTACTTGTGATCTCTGTCTGTCAAATAAATTTAAAAAAAAAAATTAAAAAAAATGGTCAGTTCTATTTTGATCAAGAGTTTCAATATAATCTCAGTCAAAATCCCAGCAAGCTATTTTGTGAATATTGCCTAACAGATTCTAACGTTTATTTGTTGAGGCAAAAGGCTTAGGCTAGTCAACATAATACTGAAGGAAAAGGACAAAGACAAAGGACTGGCAGCAGGAGAAATTCAGTATTTAAACAAGGATATGCTAAGAAAGTGTGATATTGGCAAAAGAATAGACAAATGCATTAATGGAACAGAATAGCCCCCAAAATAGACATGCACAAATATGGTTAATCTTTGTCAAAAGAGCAAAAGCAATTAATGAAAAAAGAATGGTCTTTCCAACAAATGATGCAAGAAAACCGGGCATCTATATGGGACAAAAAATAAGCCAGACCCAGATCTTAGACCCTTCACAGAAATTAACTCAGATGGTTCATTGGTCTGTTGCATTTAATATTGAACTCCTAGTGTTTCCTAGGTTGTGCATTTGGTTAAGCTTCTGACTCTTGGTTTCAACTCTGTCAAACAGGATGAGAAAACCAATCAAAGCCTGGGTTCTGTCACTTACTATGTCCCCTGAAGCAGGTCGTTTAAGCAAAATTAAACATTAAGAGTTTAACTGTAAAATGAGGAGAATAGCATGGCTTCTCATACAATTTTTGTAAAGATGAAACCTTAACAAAAGTACAGTGTACATACCAGCGCCTGAGGTATAGCAGTCAGAGATCTAGATTATCATGATTCCCACGTTACAACTCTTCCTATGCCAATGATCTGTGGGGCATGGAAGGGAGCATAGCCCAAAGATATGCCTGAAAAATCACGTAGAGGTTAAAATGGATCTTATTTTAAGAACTTGTTAGGAACATTTAAAGTATTTCCTTAGGTTTTGCAGGGACTAACCAGAAGGAAACAAATGACTAAAAAGCACTTCTATTCTTACCATGTTGTTTATTTCATATCTGCTTTCAAATTTCAGAATTGAATTTTTTTTTTTCCTGGCAAAGGTACTGTGTAAAAATAAATAAATAAATGACAAAGGAATGTCACTATGCTGGCTCTTACTGCCATTTCGTAAAGGCCAGCTCCGTGAATAAGGCTCTGCTCAAAGAGCAAGGAGGCATTAAGATGATCACAAACGCTTCCGGGTCCTGGTTATACTTTCTATGAGCACAATAAATAAATCCCCTTCTGAAATTAGAAATGCATTGTTGCAACTGCCTTTATCTTTTTGCCTTTTTGAGATCAAATCTCAATATATTTCTCACACGCATTTCTAAATGGTTTCCTTGTTTCATTTATAGGGTTTAACACAAGTAAAGGAAACGATACCACTAACAGCCTTTTCTGTGCCTTAAAAGTGATTGTGAATCTCTTCGGTGCATTATTGCACTTAATGGAGTTGCACTAACCTATCAATAAAAGCTACCCTTTGTGGATTGTGTGTTGGTGTATACGAAAAGTAACTTTTTAGAATTTCTGTTAACCGCAAAATCTATAGTGACATTTTTTTTAAAGATTTTATTTGACAGATTTCTTAAAGATTTTATTTATTTGACAGAGAGAGAGACAGCAAGAGAGGGATCCCAAGCAGGTGGAGTGGGAGAGGGAGAAGCAGGCTTCCTGCTGATCAGGGAGCTGTATAGGGGCTGGATCCCAAGACCCTGGGATCGTGACCTAAGCTGAAGGCAGATGCTTAATGACTGAGCCACCCAGACGCACCTATAATGACTTTAACTACGCTTTAACTTCTTGACTAGGATGTTCCTTACCATAGAATTTTTAGGAATAGCTTCAAGACAATGATGAACCTACAGGAGCAAGATCTAATTGAGGGGTAAGATTGCTTTGGGAACTGTATGAGCTATGGGTAGGAGAAAGGAGTGAAGTGATTGGAGGGGAAGCATGGGAGATATTTATTGGGAAACACCATTTTTTTGCACTCAAGATAGACCAAAATGACTATTTCTAAGGTCACAAAAAAAAAAAAAAGATAAAAAAAAAAAAGAGACTCAAAATTTCAATGCTGGATTGTGAGGTCAGCCCTTAGATGGATTGCCGTATTGGTGACCTCAAGGTAAGTCTAGTAAGGATGGGCTAACCTTTTCATCCCTATCTCTTCTAAAGATCCCTGAATACTTAATAAATACAATGCCTTCAAGAGCTTCTTTTTCCCATAGAATCTATGGCATGCTATAAATGTTCACATGGCATTGCTTGAAAATTAGTTTCTCAGGAAGATCTATTTCACTTTTAGCAAAAGGTTTTTGTTCAATTTTTAAAGAAGAGAATTGCAGTAGCCAATTATTAAGGAAGGACAGGGGGTGCTTAGAGAACTTTTTTTGGCTTATAGTAAGTGATACTGTATACTCCTTAAATTTTGATAAATCCATAAAAGCTATTTATCCTAGAGCCACTTTTGGACCTACTCTAAGCTTCTGAAGGATTTCTGATTTTTTTGAATCATTTTTCTGCATTTATGTCAAAGTGATGTTGCTTCTCATTCTATGCATCTCATTATTAAAGGATATTCACCATAATGGTACAGAAAACCAAAAGGAAAACTGGCAACTAAAAATTTCTGGATGGAAATCCTAGATAACAGTTTTCTCATTTTAACCACTTTATCTCATTTTAATTAAAATTTTTTTTTTTTCTTAAGATTTGAAAGAGAGCATGCCAGCAAGCAGGGGCAGAGGGAGAGGGAGAGAATCCTGAAGCAGACTCTCTGCTGAGCACAGACCTGGGGCTCGATCCCAGGACCCTGAGATCATGATCTGAGCCAATATCAAGAGTCAGCCTCTTAACCAAATGAGCCACCCAGGCTCCCCTAAACACTTTATTTTAAATTTGCCAATAACCCCGACCTATTTAAAGTTCATTTAGTTTGTAAAATACTAAACCAATGTCACTAACACTCAAATTTTAAAATTCATAAGTGCTCCAAATTTTCTTGTGAAAGTAACAGTATAAATACATCCTCAAAATGGACCTGGTTTGCCTGCACCTTGAGTGATACCTTTGCAGGGAAAGTGCCTTCTCCTCCAATGTGCCTGCACTTTCTTTCTCTCCTTCACTCTTCTGGAGTTAATTTGTCCTAAAATGCAGTGAGCTCTGCTTCAATAATTTCCACCCTGCAAAGTAAATGAAAGTTTTCGGTGTAACGGGCAGGAATTTTGCCACCAATCATCTATTCGTATTAATTGGGTTTGCGAAATGAAATTCCTGCATAGTCTAATGAGAAAAATATGCTAAAAACCTCACTGAACTCTTCATGCAGACAGGCTTCACTAGACAAAGGCCTAAAACCCTTGCTACTTTTTGCACTCTGGGCCTTCTGATCAGTAGTGTGCATGGCAGCAACAGGCCTGTGTGCCCCTTCTTTTCGCTTTGGGTTAGATGCATATTGAAAAAGAAAAATAGGGCCCGTGTTCCCCTTATTTATCAATAAGATGTATACCTCACTTAATTATTCCAGTGCATAAAACTCTGGAAAATCAACATAATTCATTGGATATTTCCATCTTTAATGTTGTGATGAAAAACTTTATGTAGTTTACCATATTAGAAACATATCAGGCAATACATTTTTAATAGTAAAAAATATTGTTTCTGGGGCAACAGGAAACAGCACAAAGCTCTAGATCCAGCAGGTATCTTCACCAAAATAGACAACTGCATTATCTTATGTATTAGATATTGTTCACACTGTTTTATGTTCAATGTATGTGAAATAAACTATTTTGTTGCGGAATTCTCCAGTTAAAGATTTTAAGGACATTTTGGTATAATTTTGAAGCCTGCATTTCTGCAACATTAGTAAGGCTGAGAGAGAAAGAAATTTGTGCCTGCGTGTTATGAAGTGTTTTAGTAGCCCATACTTAATCACTTACTGAAATTACCCATTAGTGAATCCTGAACAAACCTAAAAACAATTACTTTGAAGTTACTATGCTAAGTCCTTTCGGTCTATTTATAAAACTGCAAATACAGTGTCTAGTAGTTGTGGTCCTGGTTCTTTTGGAAGATAAAGACCTATAAAACAAATATTCATGATCTAATATAGCACATGCAAGATGCTATTGAGATAAGGAATCAAATTGTTTGCATGTAGGAGATTCTAGATAAATTATATTACATGGAGATACTATTCAATCACAAATGAAAAATAGGTGCTTCATGAAGGTAGTAAAAACATTTCATCATTGAGTGACATGTACAAATGCTCTCAGCATGTGTCTTATGATAGGACAGCAACTTGAGAAAATCTTCCCAGGTATAGAAATGATATTTTCGAATTATTCAAACCAAACCAGGAGGGTAAAAATCATAAAAGTTGAAGATGCTGAAATTACTAGAACAATAATTTTTGGCCGTGCAGTAACAGAATTGGCAATTAGCCAATGAATAATTTAACATATTTTGCACACATTTCTTACCATAAAATTATCTGGCAGTCACAACAAGCCTACAAAAAAGGCAAAGCAGTAATTATGATCTCCCATTGAAGATAATGAAACTTAAGCTAAGATACTTCAAAGAAAAAAAATTGACCAGAGAAAAAAAATTGATCACATGGATAGTAAGTGACTGGTTAAGGATGCAAATGGGTCTCCTGTTATCAGAGGTAGCAACTTTCTACCACATCATGCCTCTTTTACCTCTCTCTCTCTTATGGATTCAAATTTTTCCTATTTTTTTTTAAGATTGTATTTATTTATTTGACGGACAGAGACACCTCAAGAGAGGGAACACAAGTAGGGGGAGTGGGAGAGAGAGAGGCAGGTTTCCTGCTAAGCAGGAAGCCAGATGTGGGGCTCCATCCCAGGATCCTGGGATCACGACCCGAGCTGAAGGCAGAGGCCTAAGGACTGAGCCACCCAGGCGCCCCTATGGATTCAAATTTCAAGGTGTGTGGGGAGCAAGAAAATATGGTCACGACAGATGAGTGAGAAGTAGAAACCCTACTTTACCTTGAAATGTATTGCAAAATCCCGTATCCAAACCAGGGGTGGTTTTTTGCACAGATACAGAATGGAAGGGTAGAGCATGCTTCAGGATCAAAATGAGTCCCTGATAACTGGCCATGAAACAACACATTTCCCTCTAAGCAGAGAACCATAGAATTGGAGAACAGTAATTATAACTGCATAAGTCCTTGAGTGTTTTCTTAATCTTCCTCCAGTGAACACATTCATTTATCAGATTAGTCTTGCTAATATTCTCTTAACAAGCTCAGAGAGCCTAGCAGAGATGAGACCCAGTTCATCTGAGGAGGGTCTCAGTGATGGACAATGCGTAAACATTGGGAAGGCCACATTGTGTCCCAGACTGGAGGACAACCTAGCAGGGTATCTGTGCATGGGACCAGGGCATGATCAGGAACAAGTGCCAATGATAGAAAGGTGGAAGGAGGAGCACCTGGGTGGCTTAGTGGGTTAAAGCCTCTGCCTTCAGCTCAGGTCATGATCCCTGCATCAGGCTCTCTGCTCAGCAGGGAGCCTGCTTCCTCCTCTATCTCTGCTTCCCTCTCTGCCTGCTTGTGATCTCTGTCTGTCAAATAAATAAATAAAATCTTTATTAAAAAAAAAAACACAAAACAAGGTGGAAGGTAGGATGGAAAGAAAGGCAAAGCTGGACAAATGATGTTAGCTAGGTGATCTTAGTTATGCCCAACGAAACTTAAGACATGAAAAATAAGTGCAGGCGATCGAGTATTATGTTTTATGATCCTTTGCTCAGAATGTTCTTTGGGTGGAAGAAGCCATGAATCCACTATGCTTTGTTAGGTAAGCAATAGGGGATAATGCCTGAAATCAAGCAATCAATTATGAAATCTCCCTAGTCTCATAGTCAGTTTCTCAGATCCGACCAGAACCAAAGTTAGCGAGGGTTAACCAATGGATTGCTTTGCTGCCAAGGTACCTTTTAAGTTAAGCCATAATCCCCATATTAAAAAAAAAACAAAACAAAACAAAAAAACTGTAATAGGGTGCATGGGTAGCTCAGTGGGTTAAGCCTCTGCCTTCGGCTCAGGTCATGATCCCAGGGTCCTGGAATCGAGTTCCACATCGGGCTCTCTGCTCAGCAGGGAGCCTGCTTCCTCCTCTCTCTCTCTACCTGTCTCTCTGCCTACTTGTGATCTCTCTCTGTCAAATAAACAAATAAAATCTTTAAAAAAATTTAAAAAAACAGTAACAAAACAATGACAACGACTAAAAGGAAGTCAAGAATGGGTTGTATTGAGGAGTGACAATTTCTGAAGACTGCTTCCAGAGCCAGTGGTTTTCCAAAGGGCTTAACCGTTCTGAGGAAGCTAGAATTGCTCTGAGCACATTCAGTGTCTATTATTCTGCGGAGAGTTAGGCTCAACTGAACAACTGTTTAAGGCTTTGTCTTGGTATAAAAAAGTGAAATTCATTTATGCCTTTATGAAACCAATATTTATTACTTACGAAATAGCCAACAACATGCTAGGAACAGGGAATATGAAGAAAAATAGAAAGTTTTTATCTTTAATGAGTTCATAGTCTAGGGAAAAAATAAGCACATAAATAATCACTAAACTCCATAGTAAGCACAGCCCTGGGTCACAACCAATCTGTAAGCACGCAGGGCGTGAGAAAACAGACTCAGCCCCCTAATCCAGCCTGATAGGGCAGGGCGGTTTTCCCGGTGGGGAATGTCTTGACACTGAGCCTTCCAAAATGAAATAGGCATTACTGCAACAGAGAGGAGGGAGAAAGGAATTCCCTTTACACAGATGCCGGATGAAAGGAGTAAATCTTTGCAGCAATGGGCATGTTCCCATTGACGTTTGCCGCTGGTTAAGCAAGAAGCATCCTAATTTCAGAACGCTGAACACAGGCTGTAATTGAAACTGTTGCTTTTAGAAGCAGAGGCAAACAAGGAAATGGGAAATATAAGAATCTGTACCTGCCTTTCAGTGATTATTTTGATGATTTTAAGTTTACTTTAGAATAAACTTTACTGTGACCAGGCAGAAAGCCAAATACTGCATGTTATCACTTACATGTGGAGTCTCTCTTTTTTTTAAGTTGAACTCCTAGAAACTATAGAAAAGGGGTTGCCTGGGGGTGGAGGAAATGGGGAGAGGTTGGTAAGAGGCTACAAAGTTTCAGCTCTAAGATGAATAAAATCTGAAGTTCGAATCTAGGACATGAAGAATATAGTTGATAACACTGAACTGTATAACTGAAATTTGCTAATTGTAGAACTTCAATGTTCTTACACACAAAAAGGTAGAATGTGAGGCAGTAGGTGGGTTAATGAACTTGGGGAATCCTTTTGCAGTGTATATACACATAAAATCCTCATGTGGTACACTTTAAATTTCAATAAGGTTGATGGAAAAAACCTTAAACTAAATAAGGACTATCTAGGAAACTCATAGCTAAAATAATTTTAACCACAGTAAAAAAAAATATAAAAGAATGTTATTTGATCAAGTCATTCAAGGAGTATGTTCTGAGAAGGTATACATCTTACAAGGATATATTTTATACTTTCCTTGTAGTGACTAGCCCTCTGCAATAAATGAGAAGAGTTTGGCAGAATGCCCAGAAGCTGAAAGTAACAAGTGCTTTAAAAAATAATGCCTTAAAAATGTAACTCCTTATTGTCCCATCATCCTCTGCCACTCTACATTCCACATTTGAACTTGGGCATGTCACACACCATACACTGTATATTTCACCACAGACCTGTTCATACCTTTACGAATCCACTCGTGGCTCCTTCTGCTGAGCGTTTTTCCCCCTCTCCTCACTCCCTGGTGGCTCAGAATAAATTGTCCTGTGTCTTGGTTTCTGCTCCTGCATACGTGGCAGTGTTAACCGTCATTAGTTTATATGAATACTTTTGGGATTGGAGTATTGGAGTTGTTAATTCATTAATCTAATTATATTGATTAAAGTTGATCATTCCAAATGTGTTTCATTCTCAAATCACTGTTCCTGCTTTAAAAGGAAAAATAGAAATCTCAACGTACCTTAAAGACCTAACAGCTATCGGCATTAATGTTAAAGTGTTGTTTCTCCTTGGAGTCCCTGAGATCCGATGAAGCAGTGGGACCTATTGAGAGATCATCTCCTTGAGAACTTGTAAGGAAATTTAAAACTCGAGTTCTTCCAAGGTGTGAAGAGATACAAATGCCTTGCTGGCTATAGAACAACAGTGGACACTGGAGTTTACCCAGCAGTTTCTTGCCGGGTAATAATAGAAGTCTAATTCTGGAGAGCACTAAAAGCATTTGAGAATAGTGATGTTGGAGTAAAATGTGTAGCTAGATCAATATCATGATTACTAGAAGGAGGCTGAATTAATGTGAACAATTAACACAAAACATTGTTCCAACTTAAATTTTTTTTTCTTTCCTTTGTGGGGTACTGTGCTATTTTCCTCACTAGATTATGGCTTGGGAGAATCACACCCATGGCAAATGCTCAAAAGCCATTGGCCCAAACTAACCAGAAGCCAGAGGGCAAGGGAGCCCATTGATGGAGCCCATTCCTTTAACCCCAACGAGCACAGAATAGAGTGGAGGAGGGTAGAGACAAGGTATAGGGCCCCATTCCATAGAAAAGCTAGCAGGCACAGAGGTTAGTATTGGTGTGTTTATGTACATTTTTTTTAAGTGTACGTATTCTACATTAAGCTTCTTAAAAATTTACTAGGCTTATGTGGGGTGGGAAGTCCCTTGACTAACAATTTCCGAACTAGAGTTTGGTTATATTTGTAATTTACCCTTTAAAATGAGGTGGAAAACTTGAAACGCTCAGTATATTTCATAGACTTAGGCTAATCTGTTTAGATGATGTCTTTTAAATTTTAATTTTTTAATTATTCTAAATTGCCAATAGAATATTTAAGATGGAAAGATCTATATAGACCAAGGTAAAATGAAGAGGTACTGTTTTGGTGGTTTTTTTTTTTTTTTTTTTTTTTTTTTGCTCTGTACTTTACAGAGTTTTGCCTAAGTGGATTTTTAAGTATCTAGTATCAAAACTGAAAACTTCAAGTTTTCCTCATATTTCTATGTCCATTGTAACCAGAAAAAGTAAAAATAGCACCTGATTAATTTCATACCTGGTTGCACATAAGATAGTGAGGTTTTTTTCTTTTTCTTTGTTTTTCCTGCAAAAGAAAGAGTTTTCATTAAAGGGATAAAAAAAAACTCACTAAAGATTTTGTTTTTAATATGACTGTGGAGTGCATTTCTGTTCTTACACATATTAGCAAAAAGAAGATATAAAAGGATCTGTCTAAAAAGTGCCTTTGATTAATTCATCAGATTAGCAAGTTTTAAAATAGCATTTTTTTTTCCTTTCCTCTGAGTAATTATAGATCACATGCTTAATTTTGACGTGATAGAGTGTGGCTGGCTATATAGATAGATATGGTGTTTTGATATTTTAGCAGAATATATAAAAGTACATATAGAAATGCTAGTGTCAAAGAATATTGCTCTGCAGTGGTTTTTAAATTCTATTAAATTATATTCCAATTTTCTATATTATGCTATCCTTGCCTAGTGGGGAAAAATGACATAATATTCTTTTTTGATACATAACTACAATAATTACTTAAGAAATATACAAAATAGAGATGCTTTATGCAGATTCCATTTAAACACAAATGACATTTGACAATGATGTAAGTATTCATTTTCTTTGTTTCATTAAGAAATAATTGACATACATTAATGTATAAGTTTAAGGTGTGCAGTGTGATCGTTTAGTTTATATATATTGTGAAATAATTACCACAGTAGGTTCAGCTAACATCCACATTCCCATACAAATATAATAAAAAGAAAAAAATTTTTTCCTCTTGTGATGAAAACTCTTAGGATTTACTCTCAGCAATTTTGCTACATATCCTGTAGCAGTGTTAACTATATTTATCATGTTGTACATTATATCCCTAGTACTTATTTATCTAATAAGTAGAAGTTTATACCCTTTTGATCATATTCTTCTAATTTCTCCTATATCTGCCATCTGTGTCTGGCAACCAGAAGTAGTCTGAGCTCTTTTTTTTTATCTTTTTCTAGGAGTTATTTTTTGTTGTTGTTTATTTAGATGCTATATGCCAGTGAGATCATATAGTATTTGTCTTTATCTAGCTTATTACACTTACCATAATGCCTTCAAGGTCCATACATGTTGCAAATGGTAGAATCTCCCAATTTTTAATAATTGACTGATATTTCATTGTATATATACCATGGTTTCTTTATCCAGTCATCTACTGATGAACACTTAGGTTGTTTCTATGTCTTGGCTACTGTAAGTAACATTGCTATAAACATGGAGGTGCAGATCTTTCCAATTAGTGGTTTCATGTCCTTTGGATATATTACTAGAAGTGGATTGTTAGATCATATGATAGTTCTATTTATAATTTTTTGAGGATCCTCCATAGTATCTTCCATAGTGACTAGAGCAATTTACAGTCCCACCAACAGTGCACAGGAGTTCCCTTTTCTCCACATCCATACCAACATTTGTTATCTCTTGTCTTATTGACGATGGGCATTCTAACAGGTGTTAGGTGATACCTCATTGTGGTTTTTAGTTTGCATTTCCTTAGTGACTAGTGCTATTGAATATCTTTCATGTGCCTGTTGGTCTTTCATATCTTCTTTGGAGAAATGTGTTTCAGGTCCTTTGCCCATTTTTTCAATTGCACTGTTTTCTTGTTAATTGAGTTTTCTTGTTATTGAGTCCTTTGTTTTCAATATTAACCCCTTACGAGATGTATGGTGTACAAAATTTTCCCCATTCTGTAGGTTGTCTTTTCCACTGCTTTGTTGGTGGTTTTTTTTTTCCCCTATGCAGGAGCTTTTTAGTTTGATGGAGTCTTACTTTTTTTTTTTTTAATTGCTTGTGCTTTAGATATCATATCCCAAAATATTACCAAGACCTATATCATATCAGAAAGCTTTGTTCTGTGTTTTCTTCTGGGAGTTGCATGATCTCAAGTTTTACATTTAAAACCTTTAACCCATTTCAAGTTAATTTTTTGGAGTGCTAAGATGGGTCCAGTTTCATTGTTTCACACATGGCTATCCAGTTTTCCCAACACCATTTATTGAAGACATGTTTTTTCTCCATTGGTTATTCTTGGTTCCCTTGTCAAATACTAACTGTATATCCTTGGGTTTAGATTCTAGATTCTGCCTCATTGGTCTGCTTGTCTGTTTTATGCCAGTGTTTTGATGACTATGCCATTTGGTATACTTTGAAATCAGGAAGTGTGATGCCTCCAGCTTTGTTCTTCTCATCATTTCTTGGGCTATTCAGGTATTTTTATGGTTTCGTATAAATTTTAGAAGTACTTTTTCTATTTCCATAAAAAAATGACATTGGAATCTTGATAGGGATTGCATTGAATCTGTAGATGAATTTTAGTAATATTGACATTTTAACAATATTAATTCTTCCACGTCATGAACACGGGATACTTTCTATGCATCGTCTTCAGTTTTGTTCATCAATGTACTGTAGTTTTCTGAGTAGACTTTTTTACTTCTTTAGTTTATTTCTAAGTATTCTGTTTTCAATGCTATTGTAAATGGGATTTTTTTTTATTTTGCAGAAAAATTGTTAGCATTTAGAAAAATACTACTGGTGTTTGTATGTTAATTTTACTGAAATTTAACTGAATTCATTGATCTAATAGTTTTTTGGTTGTGTCTTTAGAGATTTTTATGTATAAAATTAAGTTTTCTATAAATTTACTTCCTCTTTTCCAAATCTGATAATTTTTATTTCTTAATCTTGCCTGATTGCTCTAGCTAGGGTTTCTGGTACTATTAAGAGTATTGAGCCTGAACACACTTGTATTTTTCCTTCTCTTAGAGGAAAAGCTCTCAACCTTTCATCATTGAGTATGATGTTAGCTATGGGCTTACTGTATATAGTCTTTATTATGCTGGGGTACATTCCTTCTAAACTGAAGTTGTTAAGAGTTTTTATCATGAATAAATGTTGAATTTAGTCTTTTTTTTTCTGTGCATATTGAAACATCATATAATTATCTCATTTTATTCTATTAGTGTGTTGTATTACATTGGTTGAATTGCAAATGTTGAACCATCTTTGCATCCTGGGAACAAATCCCACTTGATTATGGTGTGTGATCATTTAATGTGTTGTCGAATTCAGTTTTGTTCAGTTTTTGCATCTAAGAAGATATTAAAAAAGAAATAAAATTTTCTTGAGACAGAGGAAATGGAATTTTGAGCAATTTTAAAAAGTCGGAGAGGAGGGAATACTTCCAAATTTATTTTATGAGGCCACCATTATCTCGATACCAAAACCAGAAAAGGACTCTATTAGAAAAGGAAACTACAGGCCAGTATTCATCAGGGATATTCATCAGGAATGGGGAAGAGTACCAAAGGCTGAAAATAGTTGGGTGGAACTGCTGTCTTTGTTTCCAACCCAAGTGAGGCTGTAGGATACGCCCCATAATTGACGGGATTGTGTGGTCAGGTCCTACTAGATGTTCACAGCCAGGTATTATATTAATCAGTAGGTGGGGTTATGAATTAGCTTTCCTGCCCTGAGAAGCAGTATGATGGGACTCAGGGCCTTTACAACTCATTTTTAGGGACCTTGAATCAAGCCAGAGTATGTACTGAATTCCCTGGTCAACTGAGACCACCAGTTTGCTCTGCAAGGGGGCTGCACTCCCTAAGTGCCATTGGCCTGAGGGCTGTTGAAAGGCTTATGCAGCATCCCGTGTACTCCTGTTAGGTTCCCCCGTCCCAGACAGACTGAAAGCTGTATTCAGTGATAAGTAGGGCTATGAGTTAGATTGCCTCTCTCTGGAAGCAGCAGAAAAAGGACCTCTTAAGCCAATAAAGCTCTTTATTTATTGCCTTAAAGCCAAGCCACAGCCCAAGTTCCATGACTGAACAGGGCCACCGGCTTTGTTATGAAAACTGTCAGCTCTGCCACCTGCCTCTTGACTTGAGTGCCACTGAGTCACACAGCTTCCAGGAGTTGTTACAGCCCTTCTGGTCAGATGGGGCAGGTAGATACTCTCCACAGTGTGTGGGGCTATGTTTCAGCTCCCTCGCTTGGGTGAGAGGGCTGCAGGGCTGCTCCAGAGCTACTCTTAATTTCCCCAATAGGCTCTCCAGTTGGGAGAGCCTGGGAGCTACGCTCAGCCTTGGCTCTAAATTAACCCCCTTGCCTGTGCTTCCCATGAGGAGCTTCCATGCCTGGTACCACTGGCTTTGCTTGGACGGTGATCACTTCTGTGTGCCTGACTCTTTACTCAAGTGCCACTGGACCACACTGCTTCCAGAGTTGTTGCCAGGCCTTTCAGTCAGATGGGGCAGGAGGACACTCCACAGCAGATGGGACTGTGATTCAGCTCCTTGTCTGGGCACGGGCAAACCAGGATCTGGGGCTGGCAGAACTCTGCTTGATTATCCAAATTAGGCACATGTGTGCCGCACCAAGTTCCCTGATCTGGTATTGTAGATGAGCAAAACCATTGGTTAGGATTACTACTTGGGCACTGCAGGTATGAACTCAGTCTGCCAAGATCCATAGGCTCGTTATAGCAAGCCCCTTCTCTCTAACAGTCAGATTCCCGGTGTTTGAGCCCTATAGATTCCATTAAAATCCCTGTGATGTAAGGTCAGACAGAGTAGGGGCTCCCAGAAAGCAATCTACAGTGCCAAGGAAACTCACTAACTCCCCGGGTTCTCTTTTCTCACTGAAGGAATAGAAGCCTCAGGGGAGACCTCTTCCTGTCATGTTGTGCTGTCCTGAGGGAATGATAGTGCCTTTTTTGAACCACTTCCCTTACCCTTCTAGTGCCATCTGTCTTGTTCTCTGGTATGAGGGGGTGCTTTAGCTTCAGCCAATGTTCTAGGATTCTGTCAGTTGGGTCTTTTCCAATAGTTGCTTGATGTTCTTCCTGTAATGGGGAGCAATGTCAGGAGCAACCTATGTTACCACCTTGGTGACATTACAGCATTTGTTTTTGATCAAAAAATTTAGCTACCCGGCAGTGTTTAAAACAAACTTCATAAAACCTGAAACTAATATAACACTGTATATTAACTATACTGGAATTTAAGAAAATAGAATGAAAAATAAACATCATATAAAATGATTTAATCTAGATAACCACTGTATTTGTTTAATTCATATTTATGATCAATTGTTATATGAGATTCCAGGTAATGCATATTGATGAGATAAATGTAACACAGTAAATTTATATATTATTTTTTAAAGTGGATTTCAGTGGATTTGAAATTTGCAACTACTGTCCTGTTTCACTAATCCTTGGAAATTTTTAAAGGGAAAAATGAATAAAATATAGCTACAGATTACACAAACATCTAGGTGTCATTGTTTGGATATTAATAATTTATAAATCTTCCTGAATAAAAATAAACATTAGAATTATTTCCATTTTATATCTCTTCTTAGTTTACCCTTTCATATAAATGCTAGCAATCAAAAGGTAAGCAATAATCCATATTCATTAAGTAATTAGGGAGAGAGTGGTGGGGGGAAAGGGAGGAGAGAGAGGAAGAAAGACAGAATCTTAAGCAGGCTCCACATCCAAGACAGAGCCCAACATAGGGCTTGATCTAACAACCCTGAGATCATGACCTGCGCCAAAATTAAGAGTTGGACACTTAACCAACTAAGCCACCCAGGCACCCCCATTCTAGATTATGAATAGATATGCCAGCTATTTGATATTTTATATAAGCCTAAAGAGGTTTATTGTTAAACCCTGACACAGATTATAGAGATCCTATTATCTAGCTCAATTTCCTTAGTCTGTACTTGTACCATATTGTCACTTCAGGATGAGAAAGTATTTCATTAATACCCAGGGTTTTTCTAAGTTATATTTTGGTTTAAATGTATTCATTACGGTAATTGTACTACATTTATTTAAACTGCAAATAAACATACCCTTTAAGTAACTTCATTCCCAGAACTTAGTTAAAAGAAGAAAAAAAAAACTATCAATACATAAAGTTACAAGTAGATAATTGTTACCATGATATTTTGTATTAAAATTTTTTGGAAAAAAGCTAAATGTCTACCAATCAAGGAGTATTTTCTACCTCATGGTGCAAGCATTGCTTAGTCTGTTTCTTCAGAGATGCGGATGGCAAGGATGTCATTAGGGCAAGTGCATTTAGGAGGGAAAATGGTAAGGGTAACAGATAAAACCGTGAGAGCCATCAGGTTACAAAGCAAGGATGACTCCAGTATGGAGAGAGGGAGAGATAGGTGGAAGTATCATAGAGTGCCATGCAGGCTAAGTTGGGTTTGACAAAGCCATCCGTCTTCCAGCCAAAGTCAGCCCCATCAGAGGAACAGATAAAGGATCTTGGCCACACTCAGTCATCAGCTGGGAGCAGCTTGTGGGAGACGTGGCCTGGCACAAAACATGGTGATGAATTTTAGGTAGTTACTAGGGCTGTTGGTCAATTAAACCTGCTCTAGCTGGTGGACCACAGCCACGTTCTCTTGGCCATTGCAAGCATCCCATGTTATGAACCTATAAAAACAAGAGCATAATGACTTGGAGTATGGATTTATTAGAAGGATTTCTACAATAAGTAAAAATAAATTACATAGTATGGAATGACCTCATTGAAAATTATGTGTGATATTTCCATAGCTTCTCATAAAGTAGAACCATATAATAACCAAGAACAATTAAAGACCTGCTTTAACTAAAATGTGGAAGAAAGAGAACTCAAAATAATGCTGATGACAGATATTGGTTGTCAGAGATAGAAATGTCCTACCCCTTATAGGTTTAATTTTTCACCAGAAATTTTTCAAAGGTGATTTGTAGTCTGAAAATCTTAGACCCACCTCCTCCTTGTTCCCCTCTTTGTCAGGTCTCTGCTCTTCTTCCCAGGGTCTCTACCAGGTGTTTCTTCCCACTTTTCTTTTTCATCTCCCTTTATTTCTGCCATCATGTCTCTATTAAAATAGAAATTCATTCTTCATTCATTTGCTTATTCATTTCTTTTTCTTTTTTTTAATTTATTTTTAAATGTGGGAACTTTACTTACATGTGGACAGAGTGGACCAATGACCCCTAAAAGCTAGTGTTTGTGTATTAAACGTGTGACCTCTGACTTTTCTTTTGTGTAACTATTTACAATACAAACTGAAGATTTTACAATTCCCCAGATAATTCCCAGTTTACCTACCTTTATGACTGAATATACCATGTTCTTTACTGGGGTTCATTTTTGCATTTACAAACACTACCCAACCTTCAGGGTTCAGCTCAGATATTACCCACATGCTTGCTGCTTGGAGTGGTTCCTGGACCAGCAGCATCAAGGGATATGGAATAAATGGAGAAGCCCAGTCTTCAGTCCTCATCCCAACCTACTAATTCAGATTAGTAAGATCCTCAGGTGATTCATAAGCATATTTGAGTTCGAGAAGTGCAATCCTACACTAAAAAGGCTTTTGGTATTTCTCCCGTCTAAAATAACCTTTTCCTGGTGTCTGCAGACTGCACATTTATTTTCCTTTTAGTGGGCTGCTTCTTTCTTTAAATAATCATTCTTGTCTTAATTTTTTTCAAGATTTTATTTAATTATTTGACAGAGACACAGTGAGAGAGGGAACACAAGCAGGAAGAGTGGGAGAGATAGAAGCAGGTTTCCCTCTGAGCAAGGAGCCCGAAGCAGGGCTCGATCCCAGGACTCGGGGATCATGACCAGAGCCAAAGGCAGACACTTAATGACTGAGCCACCCAGGCACCACTTAACTTGTCTTTAGGCCAGAACTGATCCCTAACGCTTTTTGTGGAGGCTGGAGTCTTTCAAAATTGGAGTCTACATTTACAAATCAGGAGATGGTGGTGGTGTGGTGTGGTTGTTTCTAGGAAAATCAGAATGTCTAGAAACATGGCCAGAGCGGCTAGAATGGCTGCTCAGGGCCAGCGTGACTTGAGCCAGGCTTGTGTTTCCAGTGGGCCATAGTCCCCACCAGGTTCGCATGTGCCCTGACTCACTGGTAGCTTTACTCATTTCTGTCGCCTGCCTGTCCTCTGATATTTGAGTTGGCAGCTGCTTCATGCACATGGACCTGGAGCTCCTGCCTGGAGGAAAGACATGTTTTTGTCCCATTCAATATCCTGGTTCTAGCAAGTTCCTCTTAAATCAATATTACTCTGTTATAGAAACATGTTTTTTAAGGTGATGTAAAACAGCACCTTACCACAAAAAGTTTATAACCTAGTTGTGACCTTAAAATTACATTTGACGCCAAATGCCAATGAGGCTGTTAAGAATCTCGATCACTCCTACGTTGCTGGTGGGGGTATAAAATGGAACAGTTCCTCTGGAAATAGATCAGCAGTTTCATATGAAACTAACTGTGCCCTTAACCATATGGCGCCCGGCAATCAGGCTCTCGGCTATTCGTCCCAGAGGGATGAAAACTTATGCTCACCCAAAAGCAGTACAGGAATGTTCATAACAACTTTAGTCACAGTAGTCCAAAACTGGAAACCATCTAAATGTCCTTCAACTTGTGAATGAGTAAAAAGCTGGCAAAACCACGCCTTAAAATACTATGCAGCAATTAAAAGGAATACCATAGTGAAAAAATGCAAGAACTAGGTTGGCTCTCAAGGGATTTATGCCCTGTGGAAAAATCCAGTCAAAAAAGGTTGCATACTGTATGATTCCATTTATATAATATTTTTGAGATAAAATTATAGAGATGAGAACATATCGGTGGTTGTCAGGAGTTGGGGGAGGGGAGGGTGTGGCATCAAAAATAGCACAAAGGAGATTGACAGTTATGGAACAATTCCCTATCTTGATGGTGGTGGTGGTGACAAATCTGTGCATGGGTTAAAATTATATAAAACCACACACACAAACACAGGACGAATGCATGTGGAATTGACATCTGGATGAGCTCTTCCGATTGTACCGGTATCAGTCTCCTGGCTTCTGTTATACTGTAGTTTTCATTCGATGAAACTCTGTAAAGGATACACAGGACTGTCCTGTAGATTTTTTTTTTTACAACTTCCTGTGAATCTATAGTAGTTCAATATTAAATTTTCTTTAGAATGCTATGTTAAAAAAATACATCAGTGAGTACACACGATTAAATGACTTTTTTTTTTTTTTGGTTATTTTCTTTTCTAGCTGGGGCTGAGAGATACTGAGATCAGATGACTATTTTTTTTCAAGGGTGGTCTGGGAATCTAAAGGAAGGGAGAAAAACTGTAGAAATGCATTCCTAGGTACTTGAGTATTTAGTCTATGACTTATGTGTCCAGTTACAAACCTCCTACCAGGCTTTGATAAACTAGCATTAATGTGACGATTGTTTCTGGGGAACCCCAGCTGGGTAAAGTGCAGCCGTAGGTGTTTCTTACCACATATTAGCATTACATGTCATTCATGCGGTTTAAGAAATGCTGATGCAGGAAAGCTTTCTCATTCGAGGCAAGACAATGGAGTTTAAATATTCACTGTATAATAGCTGGTGGTAAAGTCCATATTAGGAAGAAATAGTTTATTTTGATACTCTTCTCTCAGCCCATGCAGTAGGATTTCTTTATTAGTGTATGCGTAGCTGGACATTTTATAGCTATAATACCAGTGCAGATTTATAGTACATAAAGTCCTGTTCTAAAGATCCGCGCTACCGTATGTTCCTGTTTAAAAAAATTAAAGCCCCAAATCACAAGAGTTCTACCTCTGACTAAAAAGAAAGGTGATTTCAACACAGAATTAATAGTAACTAATAACCCAGGCAGTGAGGGTTTGGATACTTGTCTCTGAGATGTTGCCATGTTTTACCTGATTGTTTCTTAAGCCCTCAAAGTAAAATGGGGTGAGGAGGAGGAAAAGCATTAAACTGAGAGTCAGTTACCTAAAATTTTATAAGCAATTTTATCACTATTCTTGTGTCCAAGTTTCTTTTTAAATATTGACACATTATTTTTATAGGGTTACTATTGACTGGTGACAGAAAGGCCGTAAATGTGGAGTTTTTGTTTCAACAAAGCATTTACTTCATTTCCACAGTAGTCTAGGGAGTACAAGGCAAAAATGGCTGAATATAGCTTATTGGTTTGCCCTTTGGTTGAATAAGGAAACGTGAACTAGAGAGGTGATTGGTATTCCCACTAACATCACTTTGGAACCTTGTGTGTACAAGGGCTCTTTCACTGGCCCACACTGAAAAACTCAACCATCAATGGCTCATATGACAAGACAAAAATGGTTCTCAAATTGAGAGTTGACAGGAAGTTAAGAGATAAAGCGTATATATGAGATGATGTAAGTTACTCAGAGGATCTGGAAAGGATTGATAGGAAAGGTAATTGAAATCAAACAGAATGAACCCTAATAGAACCCATAGAAATTTTATGTATCTTTCCATAGAAATAAAATAAGAATCTAAGATGAGCATATCATAATTCATGATAGCACATCTGCAAAAAATAATTTAGGGAATTTTGGACGAGTATTGGTTCAACCCATCCACAGCATGATGTGGCTGTTTGAAAAGTCAGCAATAGTTTTTATATAGTGCCCGAGACCAGGAAGTTAATAGTCCTATTCTATACTGGTTGGACCACATCTAGAGTAGTGAGATTAGTTTTTGGCTTCCGTAGAAAGACCAATAAATTCTATAGTGTATCAAACTAGTGAATATGGTGATACAGCTGAAGCCATGCCATATGTATGATGACTGTTGAGGTACCTGAGGATGTCTAGGGAGAAAAGACATAAGCCCTCAGATAGTTTCTGGTACCTATTGAGAGGGCAAGAGATTCAATCATGCAAGCCCCAGTGTCAAGTTCTAGGAAGGTAGCTCTTGAGTGGATATGAATGTAAAATGGCTACCTATTAGAGGTGTCAGGTTAAATGAACTATCTTGAAAGAGAAAAGGGTGGCCTGTTACTGGATTTAGCATCAGCTGAAGAAGGTGGTCCTTGAAAGATGGTAATAAAACCAAACATCATATATAAGTTATGAGCCCTAAACCTTTATAAATCAGCTGAGTAAACAATGTAATCTTATAACTACATGGTTTCTGGGACTATGGCCATACCATCTAGTTAAAGAATGATTGTTGAATTCATACAGGAGCACTTTGATGTCTAAAACTCACCCAGCTCAGGACAGAACAATGAATATAGTATGTCATCATAAAGGAATCAGTGAAAGTTCAGTCTAATTTCTATTGTGTATTAATCTTAAGTTTAGACTCTAAATGGTAGTATTTATAATGATTAATATCCCAATTGCTTAAAGCTCACAATAGCATCTGTAGCTATAAGACAAAAAATGCAGTGGATTGAAGAGAATACATAATTGCAAAAGTCATTTTAGTTATCTGAAGAACAAAACAATTTAAAAAAAACCAGCATGATGATACTCAAACTGTCTTGAGTCTGTTCATCTATATTTAATGCCATTGATAGAGCTAGCCTTATTTTCATTCCTTGATTTCCATGAAGCTACACATTCCTGACTTTCTCCTGCTCCTCTAACCAATCATTGTCAGTAAACTGAGAATTTCTCCTTTTCTTTCCAAAATTTAATTGATTATATTCATCCGTGACCTCCTTCTCCCCATTTTGTACCCTCTCACCAGAGGGTATGTTAATCACCTCCAGGCTTTGAATGACATTCCTTTGCTTATGGTTCCTGAACTTAAGTCTGACCCTAACCTTCATGTTGATCTTCAAATATATATATCCACCTTTCCATTGAATACATTGATTGCATTAATCATGTTTTGGGTTTTTTTTTTTTTTCTAATTTTCTGTATTCTGGTATTTTGACATCTGAGGCCTTGTTGTACACAAAGGGACTGTCCCTCCCAGGGTTAGCTAATTCTAGAGATAATAAACAGCTCACACCCGAGCACATCTTTGAAATGCAAACCCACCAACCCAGAGCCCATACTCTCAACCACCAACTCCATCAGTTCTCACATTTCATTTCGCTGCCCAAATCACCTCAGGGTAAGACTACTGGGGACAACCCATGTACTCCACGGTCTGCTCAGAATATTTGAGCAAGGAAGTCCTATACC
Organism: Enhydra lutris kenyoni; assembly: GCF_002288905.1. Taxonomy (NCBI): domain Eukaryota; kingdom Metazoa; phylum Chordata; class Mammalia; order Carnivora; family Mustelidae; genus Enhydra; species Enhydra lutris. Next base: position 9,073,196 of record NW_019154124.1, read on the forward strand.
TCTTTACCTTGCTTCCCATCACTTTTTGAGGAAACCACACTACTCTCCCACCCCCCACCCGCCCACCCCCACAACAACTTTTTGCCTCCTGACTGACCCTGATACTTCCTTATGTGGGCTGGCCAGCTGTGCCTTGCCTCTGGTACCACAATTCTTATGTATATTTCAGGGCTTATCTACATGTCACTTTCTCTGCTAAGACCTACTAGGTTAGATCTTCTTGCATCTGTAGTATTCAGTACCTCTTTCAGAGGAAATACACATTTATGTATATTTATTTTGCCTCTTCACCTAGACTATAAGCCTCATGTTGCCAAGAACCATGTATGCTTCTTGCGCCTTACCTAGGGGAGATGCCAGTCTCTTTATGGAATAAATGTATTAATAATACTTCAAGACTTTTCTGCCACTTGGGGTTAATGACCTACGACCTTCAGGTCTTGAATTGGATAAGTCACTCCTTGGTTTTCAACAAAGTTCAAAGGGCAGGAGAAAAACATTTACTGCTTCTCATGACAAAGACATTGCCAATGTCCTTTGTGTGCGTGTGTGTGTGTGTGTGTGTGTGTGTGTGTGAGAGAGAGAGAGAGAGAGAGAGAGAGCACTCATTTGCTTAGTGAAGTGTATTTGAGCCTTATTACTCAAGTTGTGACTCACAGACCAGCATCAGCAACACAAAAAAGGTTGAGCCCTAGACCTGCTGAATCATAATCTGCCTTTTGACAAAATGTCGAGGTGATTCATAAGCACATTAAAAAAAACAGAGAAGCAGGGTGCCTGGGTGGCTCAGTGGGTTAAAGCCTCTGCCTTCGGCTCAGGTCATGATCTCAGGGTCCTGGGATCAAGCCCCGCATCGGGCTCTCCCCTCAGCAGGGAGCCTGCTTCCCCCCTCTCTGCCTGCCTCTCTGCCTACTTGTGATCTCTGTCTGTCAAGTAAATAAATAAAATCTTTAAAAACAAACAAACAAACAAAAAAAACGGAGAAGCATGAGCCATAGTATCTTCATACTTATGATACTTATGATAAAATAATTAAAAATTATTTTAAGTTTTCCAATATAATAGAGCACATCCCTGGGAGAGAATAAACTGAGTAAGTCATGTTGGTTTCTGTCATCCTCCAACGGCTATCTATCCCTTATACGGAAATGTACAGACCGTGTCTGGCATCCTCCCAATTAGGCTTTTTCTCAACCAAAAAACAAAACCTTTCAAAGTCAAGTCAAAAGAGAAAGCAGATGGAGAACAACTTTGGAGTTTAAAATTCAGTCTGTAGGCCCATTTTCCATGATGATGTGTAATACAGGCAGCTAGTTTGTAACCTGTCATTTGGAATATACCTGCAAACCACGCATTTCTGAATACCGTTTCATTTCAGTGACTGAGCTGCTACGTGCAAGTGCAGTTATTGAGAGTGATTTCTAATTATTCTGGCTTCCTTCGGGTAAATTACCAGAGAGGAGTCTAATTTGCCGTATGGTTTACTGATACGCTGATATTCCCGAGCCATCTTTGGGCGCAGCTCGCCGGCAGTCAGGTGCTGTTTGTTCAGGCATATTGGAAGCGCCGCTGATTAATATCACCGTAGAGAGTGGTTAATTTTATTAGCCACTAAGAATCTACTGTGAATAATCCTGTTTGCTTCATGTGAACTTTTATCCCAGAATGTGTGTCACAAATAACATATTTGAAATGCAGCCTCCCCTTGAAACTCCTACCAACACTGGTAATGAAATTCTGGAAAAGTTGCTAGATTTCCTTCTGAGCTGGCGATCCGGGGTCGAAGGGTTCTCCCCCTCCCCACACTATTTGTACTGCTGTTTTTATTAAGTGTTGCAGTAAGTTCTGACAACCTTACTGGGAAAGATATCAATCCCTCCCCCACAGGGCCTAGAATCTAAGCCAGTCTGTCAGCACAACTCAGACATGTTTCTAACAACCGTTTAGAAGCTGTGACAGAATTCTTTTTCCATTTGTCAAGAACTATACACAGGCGTTTTGATCATTGTCACAATTTAGAGAGCAGGTAACAATGAACGTGCTGAGAATCCCCCTCCTAGACTCTGATAGATTCTGTTGGAGGCTCGAAGATTTAATGAAGACAGAGGGCTTGGGGGTAGAATACGTTTTTCCATTTCTCCTTTGCTCCCCCATATGCTTCGTTCACCTGTTGCTCTGCTTTCCCTGTGATCCTCTATAGGTTTTTGTTTTGTTTTTTTTTCCTTATTTCCAAAAACAGTGACATAGACTGGTCAAGAGAAAGTTTGAATGTTTTAGAATAGATAGCCCTCTAAAAATACGCTCTATCTACATTCTCTAGAAATCACCTTAAAAATTGTGAGCATTTTTTGTTTCATAATTTTACTACATCATGAATGGTTGCTTATAAGAAAAGAGATTGCGTTATCTTGGGAGGTTTGAGTTCTGTTTCAGGCCTCAGATACCTAAATTTTTGTCCCATATCACATGTATCATATTAGAGTAATTCTCTGAACTCTTGGAAAATATTGGCCATAATGGGATGAAATTTTGAGATTTGAAATACATCTATCACCGGTAGGTGAAGTCTTATAAAATAATGGGAATGACTTGAAAACATACATACATCTTTGTCAATGGGCCCTACCTGTGTTTGTGCATAGACATAACCAGTATCTAGTGTGTGTTACGTTGGTAACATCTGTAGTAAGATACAGTTGTGGTGAGGAGCACATATTTTGGAATCCAGCAGAAATGAGGATGAGTTTTACTCACTTCTTCCCACTATGACGTTGGACAAAACCATTTAAACTCCAGACACCCTGGTTTCTGTCTGTACCATAGGGGTGGATAAAATCTCTTTCACAAAGCTTTTACACTAACATGACAAACATACCTACAAAACTGTTAATGCCCTATGTGGCTGCAGAATAAAAAATGAAGCGTAGCTATTGCTATTATTTGTATACACCTATTTGGAAACAAAAATGACTGTATTCACCCATATTCAGAACAGTGCAACATGTCACCATGGGTGCTTGCTGATCGTTGGAATCAAGCAGTGGCTCATTTGGAACCCAAATCCTTTAAGAAGAAACAAAATTACTCACAGGTGTTGTACTAAGGATCTGTGGTCCACACAAACACTGTATTATGTTTCAGCTGAATGATGCAATGGGAATATAAAAATCGCTTACAAGTGTTACTGTGCTTTTGTGTATGCAAGTTGTATTCCTGAAAATAAAAGAATATTAAGTATAGCAACTCGGTTTTTAATTTTTTGGTAAAAATTGTTTCTATATAAAGGAAACTTAATATATTATTTTTGAAATCAGAATAAAGGTCAGTAAGTGAAAAGCTGATAATTTCATAATTTTTCATTGAAGAGTGAATTGCTTCAGAGGTGATACCAAATATGTGTATATGTACACACATATATAAACACACACAGACACACACACACATATATATGCACATGCCTAGAAAACAAGCTACTAACCAAACCTTAACAGTAGGCATATTTCTACTTGTTACAAGGAAAAATGTTTGTGAGATAAATAACAGTGGTTTCCTCTGTTTTCATTATTATCTTGAATCCACTTTTGAAATGGATATCCAGGGGCGCCTGGGTGGCTCAGTGGGTTAAAGCCTCTGCCTTTGGCTTGGGTCATGATCCAAGGGACTGGAATCGAGCCCCGCATTGGGCTCTCTGCTCAGCAGGGAGTCGGCTTCCTCCTCTCTCTCTCTCTCTCTCTCTCTCTCTCTCTCTGCCTGCCTCTCTGCGTACTTGTGATCTGTCAAATAAATAAATAATAATTTAAGAAATCTTTAAATAAAATGAAATGGATATCCATTTTTCCCCCCTTGGAAGTTGCATGTTAATATCCTTCAAAATCAAATAGACAATGATGGTGAAAGTGGCATTTTTACAATAAATATGTTGAAGAACACCTATGTGAATCACTAATAAGTTTTTTAATCTTCACATAAGAGAACTTTGTTATATCTGATCTTAAAATAAGAGAGTAAAAATGCAGTGATTCTGCCATTCAAAGATAATATAAGCATCATATTATATGCATATATATATGCATATATACATATATACATATTTTATATATATATAAAATAAGCACTAAACATTAATACCACCTGCAAAAAAATGCTACAAAGGCTTAGCTTTCCCATTCTGGTAATTGCTGAAAACTACAAATTAAAAATATAATGGTGTGTGCCTGTTAGAATATTTGGGTGGTGTTTGCTGCATAAAGTGGACTCTGGAGTAGCATTGACCTAGAGTTACATGCAATATTCCTGAAAATAATTAGCATTGAGAGACTAAGAGACCAGACCTTTAATGATTATTTTTCCATCTTTGCACCTAGTCAGAATAACTTCATTTTACTCCTGTTACCTTTTTATTGAAAATTCATCTCAACTATACTTCAGTAATAAATTTCCAAAACTAAAATTAGTGGACTTGAAGTAATCTTTTCTAATTATATATAGTGCATTTTGTTAGGGTACAAAGTGATGAGTAATCAAAACAACTCTATGAAATATTCTGAGTCTTTACCAGACTGTGTGACCATTTTTTAAATGGGTGCTAGACATGACAGTAGTTAAGAAGTTAAAATGTATGTATTTTCACTCTAGTTAAAATAAGGTTTTAAATGCTGTAGTTTCAATTATTTTTTTAGTGTGAAGGAGATGGTAATCAGTTGAGAACTGAGGATTGGGCACGGTGTTCCGGCTGGTAAAGTGATAAATCCTCGAGCTTTTAAAAGTGTTCAGGCCCATAAAGCCTGCAACTTCTACGCATTGTTTAAGCTGAATAGTTTAATTTTCCTCAGACTCCATAAGCATTAGCTATTATCACACCGAAATAAAAACCGAGCTTGCAAATTGTCAGTACTTCTATACCGAAGTTAGTCCATTTTTCAACCTCCATATTTAAATGATATTGGTTATAGGGTGTTTAAAGGGGAATATCTCCTTGTTGACTTTCTTCCAAGAGACCTCCTAGGATCCAGATAGTCCTTGATCTCTGGTTTGGTCTTCCATTTGCAGCCTGAGAAATTTGATTTTTGTCATCACAGATGACTGTAAGAGAGTCATACAAACTCACTCACATGAAACCAACTATAACTAAATTACCTAAATTATTAACTTATATTGAAAAATATATCTGCCACAGGGATGGAAGATGAAGATAGGTATCTTCTGACCAGAAGGTTCCCTTCCGCATCAGAAAGACCATAAGATGCAAATTAAAATCAGAAGATGGCTTGATGATCATCTAATCAGAACAAGAAACATTATTAGTGTGATTTGTATATTTAATGGCACCAAGCTATACCAGAGGTAGCGATTCCCACAATTTGTGGTATCTGTCATGGAGAGAGAGGCCATCTCATTCAGGGTCCCTGGTCTCATGAAGAAATGAGCCTATCTGACTGGCACTCTGCCTACTCTCTCTTCTGAATGATCTGGTCATTCTTGAACTTTCTTCTTCACTTGTTATGCTCACAGGTGACACTGTGCTTCCAAGTTACTTTCCTGACTTTCAGATCAGCCTCCTTACATAACGTTAGAGTGAGAAGCTCTTCAACTTCCCCGCTGTCAAGTTTCTGAGGGCATATCCCTTACACCCAGCAGAGACTTCTGAATAGACTGGCAAAATCACCGGCACTGTCTTAAATGAATCTAGCTGTGATTCATTTAAGCGATAAAATAATAACTTGAATTTGAGTAGCACATTAGAATTAGTTCCTTTTTGTGTCTTATCACTTATGATAAAACAGTTCTATTTTTTTTTTAACTGAGAAGAACCTAATAGAACAAGAAATGCATTAGTAGTTGTCATTCTAATAGCAAAATTCAAGGAAGGAGATAAAATGTTTGTTGTTTCCGAATTAACTGAACACCCACAGGAATCAAATTTAAGGTAACGATACATTATACATAAACATGAAAGCTCTTTTAGACATATTGTTCCTCCCACCATAAAAAGTATTTCTACACTTGCCCTAGATTTTTGGCTTTGATTTTGACTTTAATTTTAATTGTGTTTCTTAATGTGGCAACTGTGGACAAAGCAATCACTTGATAAAGAATATTATTAGAATTCTGAAAGGCCATTATAATCCCAGACAGTAGGTACAGCACCATGAAGAATAATTGTGTAGAATTTGCAATCAGTGCATGGGGCAGTTTCCTTTAGCTTCAGAAAAATTCTAGCAGAACATTTATGTAGCACATAGGGGAAAGCATTGCTTGTAGGATGGAGCAGAATCCATAAAAGCAAAGGTAGATGTGAAGGGAAATAGAGCCCTCCCCCCTCAATGGTGGCAGACACTCAGTGTCAACCGGTGATTATCACTCTTAGAATTTATGTTAAACCTCCCATTGACTACATTCTCCCCATTTGTCAGACAGGAGTCTAGTCTTTTAAATGAATCACGTGACTGATTTAATCCCTATAGCAACTGAATGAGAAAGATAATGTTATTATTGCCAACAAGGAAATTCCTATTTTTAATTTTTCAAGGGTAGGAGAACTATTCTCTTCTTTTACTCCAAGGCCTCTCCTTGGGTGTTTGCTTCTGGTCTCCCAGCTTTGGAGTCTTGGTTGACTGCCATTCCCCCCAAGAAGCACACCTCATGTATTTCTCCAAGATTCAAATCTGTAGCTTCATTCTCCCATTGGACGCTTCCACTCAGATGTCCTGCAAATGCTAACAACGTACCATTTCTAAAAACGTGCTCCCCTTTTTCGTATGACTCTGTCTCACCTGACATGCTCTTGACTTTATTTAACAGCATTACCATCAATACAGTCCCTCCGTAAAATGCTCATTTTCTACCCTTCTCTGTACCTCCGTTCAGTATGTAGTCAGTCACTAAATCCAGCTGGCTGTAGTTCAGGAATATCTTCTGTATTTCACTTCTATTTTCTCTGATGCTGCCACTGTCTTTCTATTCTCATCACCATTTTCCATGAATGAGCTTCCCCCTCACGCATCTCATCCTGGTCTAGTAGCTCCTTCACACTCTGTGCAAGTGATCCTTGTTGGGAGCTCCCCCGTCTGTGAGACTCCGGACACGAGAAAACCACGAGGCTCCACTAGCACAGCACGTCAGGCCTGCGGCAAAGGCAACCCAGCTATTTATCGTTTTTCCACTCATCCTGGGAAGACAGCTGGACTACATTGCCAAACCTCGCTTTCAGTAAGACATGGCGAGGTCACTGAGTTCTGGCCAAGAAAATGTGGGCAGAAGCAAGACACTTCTAGGTCAGCCTTCCAGGTGTGTGTTGATGCCCAGGGCTCCCCGAGAAGCTCTGTGTCAGAAGTGAGGGAGCGAACCCAAAGGCTCAAGCCCACCAGAGCCACTCCCCACCAAAACCAGGAGTAACATTTTGGCCTACAGGTGAATGAGTAAAGGTGTATATGTGTGTATCTACAGGTATGTGCGTATCTATACTATATGCATATATTGCTACCGCTGGTGTTACTTTAACTAATGCAAAGCTCAATAATCTTTCCTACTCCTACCTCTCCAGCCTCTTCTCACATAACCCTGCATAGCCCTGTGCTGGGCATCACTGCTGCACTGAATCTGTCACTCAACACTTTGCACGTTCTGTTCTCCTCAAATAAATGCTTGGAAAATTGCCAGGGCAGGTCCTTCAAACCTGAACTCAAATATTAACATTGTGATGGTCTCCTAGTGTTTACAGGATTCCATTAATACATGTATCTCAGCACTTATGGACTGCAACTGTGTTTGTGGGAACTATGTCAAGAAATTCTGGTGGGCAAAGATCATGTGACCAGTTACTATGGACTCAGGGTCCTATATTTGTCTTTTAAGAAATTTTGTTAAATGAATAAAATTTGGATCTACATAGTATAACTAAAAAAAAAACTTAGTAATTAGTTTTTCTACAAATAGCATTCTCCATTTAAGGAGACATAATTAAATTATTTTCTGAGAAAGTTATTTACAAATTTTCATCATTCAACATCTTCCCCAGCATCTTATGTAAATAGCTGTTTGTTTGTTTGCTTGTTTTCTAGGGATGACTAAGCTTATAGTGCATCTTCTTTGCCTGTTGCTACAATTTTCAAGTTTTTAGAACTACTGAGACTCACTTTCTTAAGCCTTGCCATACACTGTTAAACAAAGAGATGAAGAAAGTAGGTCATTTTTCTGACCTGTGTATCTTGCTTTAGTTATATTTTTACTCAAAGACACCGCCAGGCATTTAAAATGCAGATATATGAACAGGAAGCACAGTACCAATGGCAAAATCTCTCCCCATTTATATCTTTTCATTGTTCTCACAGCAGGATGATTTTGACAATGTGTTGTACACAAGAAAAAATAGTTAAAATTGCTGTTACTGGCTAGGGGCTCATACAAAGCAGACCAAGATATTTCAGTTTTCTTTCCCATTGAGTTTCAACAAAATGATCACATAAAGTATAATTTTCTTTTCTGAAATCGTGATTCTTTTATTCTAATGGGAAATATATAGGAATCCTAACATAATTAATCTCCAGCAGTCTCTCTAGATGCTCTCCATGAAACTAAACCACTAGGTATTAAGTTGCTAGTTCTTCCAGGATGCTAAGTTTGTCTCACTCCTATTGTTTATGTAGCACTTTATACATAGGCAAATATATATGCAGTTACTTACTAAGTTATTTTAATGATAGATGTTTTAAAATCTCTACTATAGTGCAAACAATTCAGAATAAAGAGTGCACAATATATAGCTTTTTTACAGAAGTTATTTAATACTCAAATACATATTAAATGCCTTAAAAGGTGACCCATCTGTTTTTGTGTTTGCCCAAGGTATCACAAAGGTCCTTATTGTGAGGGCACCTGGATGGTTCAGTTGGTTAAGCATCCAACACTTGGTTTTGGTTCAGTTTGTGATCTCAGAGTCATGAGATCGAGCCCTGCCTTGGGGTCCATGCTAGGCATGGAACGTGGTTAAGATTGTCCCTCTCCCTCTCCCTCTCCCCACACACTTGGAAGAAGAGGAAGAAGATGATGGTGATAAAGATGAAGAATATGAAAATGAAGGTCCTTATTGTGGTTTAGACAATTTCTGAAGGCTCGAGGTCTTGCTCATGGTATTTTTGGCTGAGAAAAGGAAATACGACCTTTAAAACATTTTAGCCCCCTCAAATTGTGTTATCATCATAGATTGGGCATTATCACAGATTGAAGAATTTTTATTTTAAAATTGAAAAGATTTGGGCTGGTGTCGACATGTCCTTTTATTACGTTCCTCTTCGTCTTGATATATTCTTCCATGTTCTCCCCATTTTTTCTGGAAAGTGTTCTCTTAAAATATTTAAGTAGCTATTTAACCTCTTCATGTTTATTGTCCAACATGAGTAAAAGTTACTCACAGCAGAACTTATAGGGCAGTGAATATTATACTCCAAACTTATGCACATATTCTATGGATGCTGTTTAGGCTTTTTTTTTTTTATAAAGATTTTATTTATTTGACAGACAGAGATCACGAGTAGGCAGAGAGGCAGGCAGAGAGAGAGGAGGAAGCAGGCTCCCTGCTGAGCAGAAAGCCCGATGCGGGGCTCAATCCCAGGACCCTGGGATCATGACCTGAGCTGAAGGCAGAGGCTTAACCCACTGAGCCACTCAGGTGCCCCCTGTTTAGACTTTAAAGCTAACATACTCATAAAGTCATAGTTTAACCCCACATATGGAAGGCTGGAGTTCTTAACAACAAACAAGGCCTAAGAACATAATTCTTAAAATTCTTATAGAGTTGTTCAAATAGTCACATACAAATTTTAGATAATATTATATATTACCTCTAAATATCAAAAGAACTAAGCCATGTGTGTGTATGCATTTAAGTCTAGAATTCCATAATAAATTTACACACATTGGGATTATAATAAGCTAAAATATATAGCTATAGATATATTCATTTATTCAAAATAATGTTTTTAAAAACTACGTAGTTTGTGGCTATAAGCTCTTCTAAAGCATTCTTCTTTAGAGTTATCCAAGATTTCTCTTACTCTTGTGTTCTTTTTATTGCGGTAAGAGGAAATACACAAGAAATGATGTGTATAGTACAAATAAGTGAGGAAACATTTCTCTTTGTTCATCTCTGGACCATTTAAAGGGAAAGATAACTTTCCACAAGTTTGTGAGTTTACATTTTCTCAAATATGGGTCAGAATCTATAGTAAGAAGTCCTAGCCACATGGAGCAGGAAACACTAAAGTAGGTAGACCAGAAAGTTAAGGTAAAGGAGTAAGAGTATTTGCTATCGGCAGTAACAGAAAGGTACCAAAAGGAACATAGTTTTGTTTTTAAAGTTAATCACCTGTTATGTGTGCTTGACTTTGTAAGTCTCCTCTCACATTTCTGTATTTCCTATTTAGATTTTTGTTCTAATGGTGTATTTGAAATTCAGTTTCTTCTAGAGGATATTCTACCTGGTTTGGAAGGAAATACCTTCTAAATGTTTGTACTACTTTGTTTCATGTAATCGATATTTAAAGAACACAATTCTTACTCTTAGATGGCAATACAATAAAGAATGTAACTTACGTAGCCTTCCATTTTACCATGTGCACATCATGAACACCATTCCATGGAAGATTTTGGAGAGAGTTGATAATGCCGTGATTTCTCAAGTGGTGTTCCCTACATCCCCAGGACAAACTCCCACCCCCCACACACAGACGACAGACATGAGGGAAGGGAATGCAGAGGGAGAGGGCTTCAGGGCAAGCCATTCCTTCCTTCCAGAGCCAGAGCATGCTAACTTTTCTCTGTTTCATCTGTCTGTGTTTTCTGAAGAAACAGCTTTGTGGCTAGAAGTTTCAGAATGACTGCTCTCCTCCAGTCATGCTATCTTTCCCTTGAGACTGTAACTTAAAAAGATTAAATAACCACCAGGGGTGACAGACCACTTATGACTGAATCAGGACCAGATTTGTGTCCCTTGGTTCCCTGTCTTCCATATTATCACTTGTTTTGCAACTAATTTTCTAAAAAGGAATAATAACAATATTTAATCAAATCTCATGCTCACATAAAAATAGGCAACAGTTGGGCTTAGTAATGTGCGTACAGATAATTTTGGTGGTCCTGAGTGTCATGGTGCCAAGGGGCTGTTCTTGGCTGTTGACTGAAGATAGTCCAGCAGCCCAGACGAGGTGCTCTGTACTTTGTGATCACAATATTGTGGGCAGACTTTTAGAATGATGGATGCTAATATATTCATAAGGTCAGCTTTGAGCTTGATAAATGGAAGGGCAAGAGTTCTTACCAATGAGAAATGCCTAGAGAACAGGATTCTTATATTTCTTTCTTTTTTTTTTTCCAGAAATAGTTTTTTTTTATTTCTTTTCAGTGTTCCAGAATTCATTGTTTATGCACCACACCCAGTGCTCCATGCAATACGTGCCCTTCATAATACCCACCACCAAGCTCACCCATCCTCCCATCCCCCTCCCCTCCAAAACCCTCAGTTTGTTTCTTATATTTCTTATAGACATTTGTTATTCACTGGGTTACTTCAGGAAGCCCTGACTCAGTTGGAAGCCTCAGGACTTTAGGGAGGTAAAGGTTTAACAGGAGAACTTCTCAGACCAAGTATGGTGGAAGGCATCTCCGGGATGTCAACAGACTTGATAACTTGCTCTGTGATGAGAGAGAAAGATTAGAATATAAAAGTGTATTAGGTTTCTGTTGTTTTACTTTTTAATTGCTGCTGTGACAAACTTAATAGCCTAAAAGAACACAACTTTATTCCTTTGCAGAGCTGTAGATAAGAAATCCAAAATGGCTCTCCCTGACAAAAGCAAGATATGGGCAGGACTGTTCTGCTAGAGGACCTAGGAAGGAATGAGTTTCAAGGCCTTTTGTAGTTTCTAGAGGCCACCCACACTCTATGGTTTGTGGTCCCTTGTTCTGTCTTCTAAACCCTAGACCTACTAGATCCCGTCCTTTTCATGCTGCCTTCTCTGCCTCCCTCTTCTCCTGTTAAGAACCTTTGTGATGACATTAGTCTCAAATGGATAATCCAGGATAATCTCCCTATTTCAAAGTCAGCTTGTTAACAACCTTGATTCCATCTGCAACCTTAATTCCTCTTTGCCATGTACTGTAACATATTCACAGGTTCTGGGGACTGGGACATAGTGGGGGGTTATTATCCTGTCTACCACAAATAGCATGGGCATGGACTGGGAAGCTCACATCTGTGGACTATAACTCACTAAGAATTAACTAGCATTTTACTGAGGCCTCTTCAGATGATAGTATATGACCAGTATCATTGGGTTTTTGTAATAATTAATTTTTTAAGTGGATCTGAAGAACTTTTCAGGATAGTTCTTGATACATAGTAAGCTTTAAAAATGTTAGCTAATAGGAAAATTTTGGTACTCTCCTGGAGCACTTAAATTTTTCACAAAACAATGAAGCTAAAGTTCTTTCGTATGTTAAACATGATAAGGATGAACAGTTAAACTCTTACCTCAAGGTCTTAAATTTTTTTTTAAATTTCTAGTTATTTTATTGTTAAATATTTTATTTAAGAGAGAACGGGAGAGAGAACACAAGATGAGGGAGAGTCAGGGGGAGAAGTAGGCTCCCTGCTGAGCTGGGAGGCCAATGTGGGACTCAATCCCGAGACTCCAGGATCATGGCCTGAACCGAAGGCAGTTGCTTAACCAACTGAACCACCCAGGTGCCCCTTAAAAAAAATTTTTTAAAGGAAAATTTGATCATGGAGTTCTAGAAATAAAGCCATTTTGAAACACAGCACTCATAATGAAGAATATTTTATAAAGGACTTACTCCCTTTGCTTAATCATATTGGCCTTTTAAGGAAACCTAAATCCCTTTAGCATTGTCACTCACAAAAGTATAAACTACAGCATTCCTTGACATGGAACACCATTCTTCTAGCTACAAAATAAGTTCTCTGTGTCAGACTCTGGGGCTTTTCCTTCCTGTTACAGAAATAACGTGATTTCGTAAATACTTGTGGTGGACTTGAAGTACTTTAAACAGGGGTGCCAGAGTGGCTCAGTGGGTTAAATGTCTGCCTTCAGTTCAGATCATGATCCCAGGGTCCTGAGATCGAGCTCTGCAACAGGCTCCCTGCTCAGTAAGGGGGGTCTGTTTCTCCCTCTCCCCGCTAACCCATGCTCTCTCACTCACTCTCTCTCTCTCTCTTTCAAATAAATAAATAAATAAAATGTTTTAAAAAAGAGAGAAAAAAAAAAGAAATACTTTAAATATAACCAGGGTCTCTTTCAAGCCCTGATACCCAAAGTAGATCTTGTAAGGTACTTCATTTATTTAAGGTAGAGAGAATTTGGCCAGCATTAATCTGTAAGTAAACACCATGGCCAGCTGCTCTGAGTGCATAAAGCTGTGTACCAACATGGTTCCATGGTCTCTGAATTCCCTTATTTGTCATACTTGCCATTCATGCTGCCAAACTAAGCTTTCTCCATGATTGTTGGGGGAAAATGATCTATTCGCTTCCTTGGTGCCTCTGGCGTTTCTCAGAGCATGTGAACGTCTATGCTTGCTTTTTAAAGAACATTTCCACTGAGCTCCATCTAGTTTATCTCTGAAACGCTCAATGCTTCTATCACACTTATGAGATCCTCTTACATTTTCAACAATGAAGTGGATGCTGGTCACTTTTGTTTTTTATCATTTTTATGGGATTTGGACTAAGTGAGTTTCATCTGTATTGGAGCAAAAGTCTAAACCTCTGTATTTTATTTTCATGTATGCACAGGTTAAAGATTTACTTACAACAAGCATATTCAGACATTTTTTAAATGAGCAATGTATTTTCATTGGTGTGGTTTAATGACGACATTGAAATTACAGCGTATATTAAAGAATCTCAACTTAGTTTCTGACATCATTGTTGAGTATCTCACTCAGAAATAAATACATCCTACTTTTGCATTTAAAGATTTTATTTATTTATTTGACAGAGAGAGATCACAAGTAGGCAGAGAGGCAGTCAGAGAGAGGGGGAAGCAGGCTCCCTGCTGAGGGGAGATCCCTATGCGGGGCTCGATTCCAGGACCCTGAGATCATGACCTGAGTCGAAGGCAGAGGCTTTAACCCACTGAGCCACCCAGGCGCCCCTAGTTTTGCATTTAATAAGTAAGTGAAATGAAATAAATCGAAGTTATTAACCATAGTTAAAATTTACTAGGTAATTGTTTAATTTCACTAGGGAAAATACCGAACCAAGGTAGAACACAACTCAGAAACACTTTCTACCATAACATTGGCTTTTTGCCTCAGATTTTTCCTTTTGGCTAGATTTAGTGAAAGCTATTATGAAACATATAATTTAAAAATTATTCGTTATGTTTCATATTGAGTCGAAAGACTTATACTGCCATCTAGTGGCCACATTGAGTAATTTTTAAATTATTAGGTACAAATAACAGGATTTCTGTTATAATTTTGAAAATCATTAAGGTTCACTTATTGTTAATCTCCTAGAAAAACCGATGCTAAAAATTGTGCTTTATTTGCTAATAGACCACAGGTAAGAGCCTTTCCATTGTGAAGGCAGTGTGCTTTATTGAAGACATGTATTTTGATCTTGACTAAAATGTTAGGAAAGGGAATACTGAACAAAGAAAATTTCAGGTAAACACTAGGGCAACATTTAAATAATGATTCACTAGATACTGTAACAAAATAATAAAATACTACTTCTGAATAGTAATAAATTATCCTTGATTTAGGACAATTTCAAGGAATTTAATTCATTTTTTTATCCAGAGATTTTTTTAGTGGCAGCACAAAGTAGGTTACATTTTAAGCCAAGCAATCTACCGGACACATGAGGTCCAGTCAATTCTTTTCAGGTTGTTATTGTTACCTTGTGAATTCACCGTATTCAGGATGATTCAGATTTCTTAAAACCCAAATTATGCACGATGAAGGAAAAGAAGCAAAGTTGACATTTTCCTGACTTGGCAACAGAAGTCAGGTCAAAAGAAAAAGAAAAAAAATGTATTGGTTATTTGGGCTAGCCACTTTTAGTGGCTCTGTTGTGTCAATAGTACTGGAAAAATGACTCTCAAGAAAATTATCGGTGAGAAAACAATGTCTCCAAATCTTGAGATTTGATAGAGCTGTCCCACAAATAGGGGACCAGGCAGACACCCACATTTTGTTGTTAAGGGGCAGCAGGACTGTTCTATTTGATTTTTGCCATCCAAACATGGTTACAAACAATGGCGGTGCACATGCACACGTACGCGTAATGTGCACAGATTCATGGAGTTCAGCTTGTTTCCTGGGATACAAGAAAACTTCTAGCTTCCCTCCTATAATCATTTAACCACAATTCCCTGACAGTTAAGTTCTAGGATTTGACATCCCAGGAGATAATCCTATAATGCTTATAAACATTTTAAATGGTACATAATTCACATATTGTTCTATTAAATATGAGTGCATATTTATAATTTTTGTGCATAAATGTTAAAATGTGTCATGCTGGATGCCTCATGGACTTTTGCTTAAATTCAGTCAAGGGATTAAATAAAAGTTATGATCTGGGGTTTGTATATTTTCATGCTTGCAAATCATGAAGACATCATTCCTCGACATTCTTTGACAATAAGGCAATTGCATTGTACCACAAAGGATTCTCTTTTAATTTTCATGTGGATAGAAATCATGCCTGTGTGGTAAAAAGCTTCATGATGCTATTAATAATTGAATTGCTCTGAAGAGACTGACTACATCCCAAGTCATGTGTAATCAGCTACTTCATCAAGAATAATGATATCAGAAGAACTACTCCAAAACCAATGAATTCTGGGGTAAAGGCTAACTTAAATTGTTTGGTAAAATCTTGTGGAAAATATTTGTTTGACCAGCAAGTGCCAATTTTGACAGATTGTGTGCTAATGTGAAATGCTACAATGTAGTTACTTCAATTAAATATTCATTGACTCAGCCACATCCTTTGTGAACATCCCACAAATACGGAGAATGGCCCTAAGCAATGCTGCTGCACAAAATGAGGGGTTCTGAAACAGGTTTATAATGACTTGTTACATGTATTTTAGTTTTAGTCTTGTATAAATTAATAAGTTACCTTTGTTAAAAAATGATTGAAGAAGACAATTTATGTGAGACAGAAAACTTTAACACTTCATGGAGTGGACATTCTCCTTTCTAAGAACTGCAAAATGGGGTGGGAGGCAAGAAACGTTTCTAGGATAAAGAATAAAGAATAAGGAAGACACAAACAAAACGTTTGATTGACTGGAGCCACAGAGTCAACCTTGTTTGGGATGAGAAAGTACAGAGTTGACTTAGTATTTGGAGATTGGCTGCGAATTTACCATCTTTCTGATCAAGCAAAGTGTTTATAGGAATAATAAAGTCATCTGAGCTTTGGTTGGCTGATGTGGCACCCCTGTCAGGAGTGATTCCATCATGGGACTAGAAAGTTACTACAACAGTTCTCTCTTGGGATTATTCTCTTGACTATTCAAGAAATTTGATTTAAAAAAAAATCAACCTTAGTGTGACTCTGTTACCATTACTTCTTGGGTCTCAGTATACTATTCAAAAAAATTATGTCTGGTTCCTATTCTTGGAGCCACTTACATTCTTCTGTTCTCTTTTATTGTTCTAGTCGGGGGAGACATCTGTCAGCTGGTCAATGACTGCCACATGGATTTAAAACTTTTGAGAGAACTCAGTGTATCAGGGAAACAATAATAATTGTTAACAAAACAATGCCCATGGTTTGGAGAGCACTCTTGAGCCAGGCTCCCCGTTACCCAAATCAGCTAGAATCAATAAGAAATTATCCTGAAGGCGTGGGAGGTATTTAAGACAATTCCCCTCTATGTATTTCGTGTAGCTGTGTCTCCACTTCCCCAGAAGTGTTCCTCCAGCAAACTTGTTCCAGAGAAACTGAAATATTGGAAATCAAGAAGAAGTTTATGATGAGTAGAAAGAACTACTCATCTACTACTCAGTAGAAAGACCCATCAGCATCATAACAAATCCAAGTCAGTCGTAGGTTGGATTACCCTCTTTTGCAATGGTCTGAGATATGTGTACAATGGCTTATCTTTTCAAGCCAGGGCAAAGAAAAAGATGTATAAAAGAGTCCTAAAGGGGTGCCTGGGTGGCTTAGCCGTTAAGTGTCTGCCTTCGGCTCAGGTCACGATCCCAGGGTCCTGGGATCAAGCCCCACATCGGGCTCCCTGCTCATCAAGAAGTCTGTTTCTTCCTCTCCCGCTCCCCCTGCTTGTGTTCCTGCCCTCACTATCTCTCTCTCTGTCAAATAAATAAATAAGATCTTTTTAAAAAGAGAGAGAAAGTCCTAAAGCTCTTCATGGTGAAAGATTTAAGAGGAATCACCTTGGAATAAACTTAATCAAGGAGGTGAAATACTTGTACTCTGAAAAACCATAAGACATTTAGGAAAGAAATTGAAGATGACACAAACAAATAAATGGCAAGATACCCCATGCTCAAGGGTTGGAAGAATACTGTAAAAATATTCATATCACCCAAGAGCAATTTACAGATTTAATGAGTCCCTATCAATATACTAATAGCATTTTTTTTCACAGAACTAAACCAAATAATACTAAAATTTGTATGGAACCATAAAAGATCCCAAATAGCCAAAGCAATCTTGAGAGAGAAGAAAAAAGTTTCAGTATCACAATCTCAGATTTCAAAATATAGTACAAAGCTGTAGTAATCAAAACAGAATGGTATTGGCACAAAAATAAACATATATCAATAGAACAGGATAGAAAGCCCAGAAATAAGTCCACACTTACAGAGTCAATTTATGACAAAGGAATCAAGACTATGCAATGAGAGAAAGTCTCTTCAACAAATGGTGCTGGGAACACTGAACCACTTTCTTACACCATACACAAAAGTGAATTCAAAATGGATTGAAGACCTAAATGTGAGACCTGAAACCATAAAACTCCTGGAAGAAAACATAGGCAATAATTTCTCTGACATCAGCTGTAACAATATTTTCCTAGATATGTCTTCTAAGGCAAGGGCAAAAGCAAAAATAAGCTATTGAGACTCTGCCAACATAGAGATCTTTTGCAAAGCAGAGGAAACCATCCACCCAGTGAATGGGAAACATTTGTAAATGTTATATGTGCTAAGGGGTTAATATCCAAAACATATAAAGAACTTAAACAACTCCGCTCCAAAAAAACCCAATCTGACTTAAAAATGAGCAGAGGATCTTAATAGCCATTTTCCCAAAGAAGACAGCCAGACGGCCAACAGACACATGAAAAGATGCTCAACATCACTCATCACCAGGGAATGCAGATCAACACCGCAGTGAGATATTACCTTAAATATGTCAGAATGGCTAGAATCGAAAAGACAAGAAATAACCCGCATTGGTGAGGATGTGGAGATAAAGCAGCCCTCATGTACTGTTGGTGGAAATGTGAGTTAGTGCAGCCACTGCGGAAAAGAGTATGGACGATGCTCAAAAAATTAAAAACAGAATCGCCCTATGATCCAGTTATTCCACTACTGGGTATTTAACCAAGGAAAATACTATTTCAAAAAGATATTTGCACCCTGTGTTTATTGTAGGATTATTTACAATAGCCAAAATATAGATGTAATCCAAGTGTCCCTTGAAAGACGAATGGGTAAAGAAAATCTGGTAAATATATACAATAGAGTATGACTCAGCCATAGAAAAGAACAAGACTGTCCCATTTGCAGCAATCTGCATGGATCTAGAGGTATAATACTCAGTGATGTAAGTCAGAGAAAGAGAAGTACTATGTGATGTCACTTATATGTGGAATCTAAAAAACAAACACAAAACAGACTCTTAAATACAGGAAACAAACGTTGCCAGAAAGAAGGGCGGTGGGTAGGTCGATGGGTGAAATCAAGGGGATTAAGAAGTATAAACTTCCACCTGCAAAATAAATATGTCCCGGAGATGAAAAGTACAGTATAAAAACGGAGAAAAGGATGGTCAGCAAAAGAAGAAGGAATAGAAAGAAACATCCTTGATCCTCTTGCTCTGACATCATGGGAAGAAACAGTCTCCCTTGATGTCAACCCCTTCTCTTCCCTGTCCTTCTGATTTTGAGGTCTCCAGCATTTACACAGGATCAGATGTCAAGTGGAGCCTTCTTCAGCTGTGAAATATGCATCCGAGTTTCCTTGACACCTTGTAATCCCACAGCAGTGTCAGTGGTCACGGGTTCCTCCTAGGTCCTTTCCCAGACTCTCTCTTTTGCAAAAGCCTCAGAGTGAAACGATGACCATAAATGACAAAAGACTTTAAAATGACCATTGTTAAAGATCTGATGAGAGTTATAATGTAAATGACAAGAAAGTTTGGTTACTTGTGACAAAACGTCTTAGGACAGTAACTGGAGTTATGACTGATAACACACCAAGATAATCAGGTTTTTAGAAAGGTTAAACAATTTCTGGAACACTTATATTCATAACAAAGACAAATATAACCTAAGAAGGTGTGAACATCACTTCTTCTCTGACAATGCATCCTATGTAATTTAACATATCAAATATAATTAGTGTAACATCTCTCTTTTATAAGGCAAGACACAAATCCTTTGAGACTTTCCAGGGATCCTCTGGGCAATATAAGTGATTTCGAGGACAAAAGGAATCCATTTGGAATTTAATTTGGGGAAGTGATCAAAACATCAAAAGGTTTGCTCATCTGGCTAAATGGGATCACGAATAATTATGAAATAATACTTCGTTATCTATTTAACCAAAATGTCTGTGGGAGATTTTAAAGGCAAATACAGAAGTTTATGTAATGTGACAAACGTAACTCTTTTAATAATGAGAAGACTGGGCCTTCATAAGTTATTAAAGACCTAATAAAGATAAGCATGAAGCACAGGAAATTATTTTGGCAAGACACAAAATCTTTGCTGTCTAGGCAAATTACTTAAAAGATAAAGGAAAAACTTTGTTCACAATTTATTAGTAAGAGCAGTCCAGTAGTCTTTGCCCTGTTAACAAAGAAGAGTATATTTTTGATAGTAAAGTTCTTTTTTTTTTTTTTCAAGATTTTATTTATTTGACAGAGCACAAGGGAGGAGGGGGGAGCAGCTGGCAGAGGGAGAGGGAGAAGCAGGCTCTCTGAGGCAGGGAGCCTGATGTGGGGCTCGATTCCAGCACCTGAGATCATGACCTGAGCTGAAGGCAGATGTTTGACAGACAAGCCACCCAGGCACCCCATATTAAATAAAGCTCATTTAAAAAAAAACTTAAATCCATTCCAATCTTAGCCAGCTTAACCACACATACAATTCATTTTCCAGAATTCCTTTTCCACAAACCTACAACTTTTTATACCTATTCATATTTTGTCTTGTGTTTCTTCCTTCTTTCTCACTCTGGAGCAATCAAAACATCTTTTCTTTTTTCCCTTATTAGAAGCAAAAACAAAACAACAACAACAAAAAGCATGTCTGCTATACCTCTCCTTATCCAAAAAACGCAATCGACTTTCCTTGGCTACTTTTCATACGCAATTGTTTTCTTTTTTCTTTTTTTTTTTTTTTTTTTAAAGATTTTTATTTATTTATTTGACAGAGAGAGATCATAAGCAGGCAGAGAGGCAGGCAGAGAGAGAGGAGGAAGCAGGCTCCCTGCTGAGCAGAGAGCCCGATGCGGGGCTCGATCCCAGAACCCTGAGACCACGACCTGAGCCGAAGGCAGCGGCTTAACCCACTGAGCCACCCAGGCGCCCCGATATGCAATTGTTTTCTTACACCTATATTATTTCTAGTAGCTGTAAATACACATATTAGAATTCTTAACTCATAGAATCCTTAATTTCCGGTGGAAACTAAGAAGTAAGCAATTATGGACTGGCAAACTTTTAAACACACTTCATAATTTTTTTTTTAATAGTTCATTTTGTTTTGTTTTTTGGTTTTGGGGGTGTTTTCGTTTTTTTAAAAGATCTTATTTATTTATTTATTTGACAGACAGAGATCACAAGCAGGCAGAGAGGTAGATGGGGGTGGGGGAGAGCTGAGCAGGGAGCCTGATCCCAGGACCCAGGGACCATGACCTGAGCCAAAGGCAGAGGCTTAAACCACTGAGCCACCCAGGTGCCCCCACACTTCATAATTTCTACAAGTATGTTCTTTCCTGTGGAGGCCAAGAAAAACAAGGCTGTACCCACCTTGAGTCTAGCTCTAACATCGCCCTCCCCACCATAAAACTGAAGGAGGCTGAGGCGGAAGAAAATGGAAACAAAGTTAAACCTAGATCTCACTAACAAGAACGCTTGATAGGAGAAATGTGACATTCCACCAGGAAACTCCCAATTGTCGTCATGTTAGTGCCTCATTAGAGGGTAAAACGGCCTTGACTTGATAATAACCAGGCCTCCAATATCCTGACAGTCTTCTTTACCCTGATAGCCCTTCTGAACATCCCCTTTGTCCTCACCTACTGCTGAGCCAGCAGTTGTGGCCCAATTATCTACTGCCGAGTCCACTCCTACTCTGCCTTTAAAAACTCTGACTGTAATCTGGTTCGGGGTCCAAGTCCCTACTCCGCTGTGTCGGGTATACTTGGGCCCAAGCTTAAGCTTGCTGAATAAACCCTCATGTGTTTACATTGGTGTTGGCTCCTTGGTGGTCTCTCGGATGCGAAAACTCGGGCATAACATTCTTGCAGTAAATTTTTCGATGTAGCACAAAATATGTTTTCTAATAGACCCAAAATAGCTTTAGTTCTTTTGTAAAAGGAAACCAAAAGTGGATAAATGTTCAGTAATTAATGTTTTGGTATTTTATCTTACTTGGAAATGATCTAGATGTTCAGTGAATATCCAGTATAGCTTTAAGATTTCAAGTTACTAAAAAGGTTTTAGAAATTGTTTTTAAATAGACATACCATAAAGCATAATTATTGTTGAAAAGTTCAGTTACAAATTCACATCTATTTAACTTGCTTCTTTTGAAGAATTATGTTTAGGTTATTCATGAAAATTTCGTGAGGCATTAAACAGCTAATTATCTTTTTGGGTGACAAATCGTGTAACAGAGACAACAAGAGCTTATTTTACTTTTAGTAAACGTAAGTAAGATAAAAGTATTGTATTTGATGCTGATAACTCAAAAGACATTCTATTTGGATTACCTGGGTGACTCAGTCATTTGAGTGACTGCGTTCAGCTCAGCTCATGGTTCCAGGGTCCTGGGATTGAGCCCCACATCCTGATCCCTGCTCAGTGGGAAGCCTACTTCTCCCTCCCACTCCCCCTCTTGTACTGGCTCTCTCTCTGTCAAATGAATTAGTTAAAACAACCACTTTTAACCATCTTTTATTTATTGAAGATTTTCTAGATCATGTGAACCAGAACAGCACTCTTTACAAATACCACTGGGTAGAAAAAATTACACATTCATATTGTACATAAGTAGATAAACAAAGAGATCTTACAGCTTTGATTTTAAAAATTTTAGCCATGAGATAGGAACAATAATGCAAAACTCATTAGTTTATAAAAGAAGAGTTGGATCCAAATTGTGTTTCTGGCAGGTGGAATAATTTAAGGTTATCTGCTCAGATGGCTAGACATTTTACAATCTTACATAAGACTTTTAAGATTTTTTTGGTTTGCCTAGTTTCCAAATAGTTTTTGTCTTTTTTCCTTCTGATAAGAATTACCTCCCAGAAGTTTGTATTTCAAAGAGATGGCCCTCATGCCCTAGAGAAGGGAGGCAGAACATTTACAACACAAAGGCACAAGAAAGAATGCAAGTTTCTCCAAGTAGAACCTTTGCTTCCTAAGGCCAGAGTTTGTACAATACCTCCAAATCTTCTAAAATGAATAGAGGGGAATTGGGGCTTGAGGAAATAAGTAGACTTTGAGTTGTTGCTGAGGCCACACTTCTGGTCCCCTAAAGAAAAGGATGGCAATTTCCAATTTATCAAAGAATTGTATTGTAATCTGAGTGATTTCAAGACATCAGCCCATTCACCCAACTATAGTATCTTCACTTTGCTTATGTATATCAGGAAGATCTTCATCCAAGATAAAAATCAGAAGATTCTTCTATTCTGTGGTTTGAGCTATTTATTTTCTGGAATGTTTTTCCTACCCTATGGGTATATAGTTTCATTTAGCTTAGGGAAGAAGGCCGAAAAACTTCCTATCAGACTCTGAATATCAGTTTCTAACCTAGCCAACTTCCAACCATAGAACTACTTTTAAAAATCCTTTCATACAGCATCGTATGTCAAGGATACTTCAACCATACTAATTTTTTAAATCCTTTCAAATATTTTCTCAGGTTTTAGCTGATACAAGTAGTAAATATTTCTGGCAGTATTGAATGACCCCATGAACTCAAGTGGCATCCCCAAAGAGGGTACAAAAGTTAGGATCAACCCAGGATCCAGACCATTCCCAAGGATAGCCCAAAGAAAGAAAGATAATGTCCTTAGAGCTGGAAATAGTTGGTGGGATCCTGGCTACAAATGGAGTACATCCACATTGTTGTCTGGCTCTATTTGGGGGCCCCCAACCTGACAGCTGGGCTGCCCGCATAAGGAAGAACCAGCTGACTGTGTGTCCCAGGCATTCAGGAAGCCAAACCAAGTTTTCAGGACACAAATGATACAAGAAGGTAATAACTATCCCTGAGAGAGGCAGGATCAATACCCAATGGGCACGCCCAGAACCAAATTTATAAGAGGGTAGATTGGGAAAGAACAACATGAAATGTTACTTTGTGTCCAATGAAAAAAACTAAAACGATTTAGTAATGAGTTTAATGTCCTTTATTCAAGGAGAAACAGTCTGTGGATTGGAGAGCTCTACCCCTCACAGGCAGCAAAGCACTTCTTCCTGAGGGATTTTGGGCAAGGGCAGAGTTTTATAGACTGTCAGAAGAGGTAACACAGAAACAGGGTAGGAGGTGGGGAATTTCTTTATAAGGCTAGACGGTCCTATTTTGTAGGGTAAGGTAAGCTAGTTAAAGCTGAGTTGGAGGATTGTGAGTGGTGTACATTACATTTCCTTGACAGGTGTTTTCAGTAAATGCAGGCTGACGTGGGTTTATATTTGTGCTGTGGGTCCCAATATACAGATGATCACTTCCTTTCTTGACCAGGGACTGAGGAGATCCAGGAGAGCTGACTCTAGGAAGAATTCTCACCCTTTGCTGGCAGAAGCCAGTTTTCCCAGGATCCAATCTGCAGGTTCCTGAGCAGGTAGGATTTAAAATAGAGAGTATAGCCTGGTATCTACCAGAATTTGCCAAAGTTTTCTGTTAATTTTAATTTTAGTTTCCCCTTGTCTTTGTATGGAAATAAGTGGTAGAAGATGACTGGGGACTTTGCAGAGTCCCACCAACACAGGACGGGGCCCATATGGAGACCCTCTTTTGAATATAGATATGGCAGCATTTTGAGTGGGAGTGTGTGAAAGGATTTGACAAAACTTTCCAGGACAATCTTTTTTCCACTATGGGTTGCAAATGAGAAACCAATTTCTGGCTGGGGTTTTGATAAAGGACCCCTAGGCTGATGTTATGAGGGAGGCCCTGTTATTTTCTCTTCTTCTGGCCTTGGAGCTATTGCTATTGTAAGTCCACTGGGTTGGTAGTCTTTGGTTTAAGGTCTTGTGGGCTCTGCAGAGTGAAAAGGCAATGAAACTATAGGAGAGTAGACTCTAAGTACTCAAATAAAAGAGGATAGAGAGGAGTAGTCAGAGTCCCATCAATTTTATAGTCTTTTGTTTTAGGTGCTTCTCGTGTCTTTAATTTTTTATTAGCCTTCTGTGATGAGTTTTTCAATGAAGCTATTCTGGAATTTTGAAGCCTGTTGGAGGCTTCTGCATGCCAATTAAAGTAAGTATCCCATTCTGTTTGTTGACTTGGGAACCCCTGCTTTCAAGTGTGCTCTTTAAATGAATGATCTGGTCTAATTGGAGCATTCCTCATAATGGCCTTTATAATTCCAGATTGTCTTTGTAGGATTTGGCCACTTTTGCAGTCGTTTAGAACTTCTTTCACCACAGTTATTAGACATAAAATAGGTGTGTCAGAAGGTGGGCCACTCAGTTCTTTGAAACATGAGGATCCCATTACTTTAGCTAAGCTTTGGCTCTCTCAAAGTTAAATTAATACCTAGAGGGATGTGTTACATGGTAGGGGATTTTATGGTGTTTTACAGTGTAAAATTGGTGCATGGACATTTTCTTGATGTTGATGAATGACCTTGTGTCAATCTAAGCCATTCTGTGATTAACTTGTCCTAGCAAAAGAGTCTTCCAATTGGGTGGCTCGTTCTCTAACAGCTTTGTGGTGCTTGGCCCATGTCCATCAGTCTTGTGGCTTTAGCTTCAGAAATTCCCCTTGGCAGTAGTCTGTTATTCCTGTCATGAGATTTTTTTTTTTTTAAATAGTGACAGACCTCTTTAAAAAAAAAAAAATTTTTTTTTTTAATTTTTTTTGACAGAGAACACAAGCAGGGGGAGTGGCAGGGAGAGGGAGAAGCAGGCTCCCCACTGAGCAAGAAGCCCGATGTGGGGGTTCGATCCCAGGACCCCGGGATCATGACCTGAGCCAAAGGCAGACACGTAACCAACTGAGCCACAAATCATGTTTTTTTAAATTTACAATTCTCACTTTATAATTGTATAGGACAGCACTGACTTCTAATTATTGAAGTTTGTTGTAAGGATATGAGCAAAAATGTGGCAAATTTGTTTTTTGTCTTATATCATCTTCTATCAATCATAGTATGTAACTACACCAGGGTCGTTGTTAATAATCTTCAGCAAGCTCATATTTTTCATGTTTGTTTTTTCTTCATTGCTCAATTATTATAAATAAGCCCTAAAGTTATCATTTCACTAATATATCAGTGTATTTTCAAAGATAGGGATGCTTAGCTAATAAAATTATGACATTCATCTTTCAATAAATATTATTCTCATTAAACAATGGACCTGTTTGAAATATACTTCACATACTAAGACTCTTATATTTTATTTTTTTAAAAGATTTTACTTATTTATTTGACAGAGAGAGAAATCACAAGTAGGCAGAGAGGTCTACATGTGATTTCTTCCTGTCCCTCCTCAGAGAGAGAGGGAGAAGCAGGCTCCCTGCCGACCAGAGAGCCTGATGTGGGACTCGATCCCAGGACCCTGAGATCATGACCTGAGCTGAAGGCAGAGGCTTAACCCGCTGAGCCACCCAGGCACCTCTTACCAGTTCTTATATTCTAAATTTTGTTTTGAACTTCATGTATTTAAAAGCATTTCATGAATACTAAATTAATATAGCTTTCTTCTTTTAGTAAGTGCTGTAAAATAACTGAAAGTAAATATTTACAATTACTAGATTTTTTTTCCTGTGGGAAAGCAGAGGAAAGTGAAATAAGATATCCAGTATTTCTAGCAATCTCTTATTTTTTTGGTGGATCTCTTAATTCAGGGTAAGAAAATAATTTCAAGGCAAAATATCTGACACATGCTTACATTAAAAAAAAGAGGAAACAAGCATTCTAGCCTTATTGACTGTGATCACCTTATACCACCCTCGGAGCTGTTTTCCTCATACTCCACTCAAAACACAGATTTCTTCAAAATTTAGTACTCTGTGCAAGTTGGTTGACAGCATTTCAATAAAACTAGACACCCACATCCAAGCCTGTGTTCAGTTCAGCCAAAATGAACACTTAACACACCATTAAGTCAGCCGTTAAGGCCACCTTGTTTTCTCTGCTTCGCTGCTGCCTAACATGCCGGGCAAAGTACCCCAAGTGCTCCCAGGGAAGGAGGCACATCGCAGCAGCAGGATAGATAATAGGTTCAAATAGCAAATAAGAGCCGGTGAAGGTGGTTGCTAGGAAGGAAAACAGCTGACCGCCCTTAATGTTCTCTGATTCTATTTGAGAGCAAGGTTCAAAAGGAAAAACATAGACAGAAGGATGGCCAATGAGGAGAAAATAAATATTTAGATACGTCTTCCCTTTGTGTTTGCAAGTGCTTTGTTCATGTTTTCTATGTGATCAAGTATGACTTAAGAAATGTGAATTCCCAGCAAGCTGTATTTTTGTATAAGTATGCTAGAAAATACACCCAAGATGTCTTTTCCCACCTCTATATTCACTATAACTGAGTCTAGAATCATTTTATATATTTTTTTATTTTATAAACAAGGCAAGGAAATTAATAATTATAGTGTTAAGCTACCTTCCAACAGGCTGAGGTCTTTCTATGATTTGATTTATTCAATGTTCACCCAAAAAGTCATTTTTTATTTTACAAATTAGGAAAGTAGGTTTAAAAGATATTAAGTAAGTTTATCTGAATTACTACTACTAATAACTACAAAGTGGAGTTTTGAAATAAGTTCCAATATTATTCCCTAAAGCATCTATGATTCAAATAGCATCCCCATATGTCTCTTTAAAATTTGTCATTTAATCTGATAGCTAGGATCGAGTTGATTTGTCTGCTGTGATTGGGTGCTAAATAGTTACAAATATCTCCCTTGAAACTGAGCTTTGGTGATTTCCATTCATTTGCAACTTTATTGATATATATTTCACAAGCCATACAATTCACCTTTTTAAAGTATACTATTCAATGGTGTTTACTGTATCTACAGTGTTCTTCAACCATCCCTACAATAAATTTTAAAATATTTTGATAACATCAAGAAGAAACATTTTATCCTTTTACACTCACCCCATCATTTCCCACAACTTCCCAACCCAGTCCAAGATAATCACTAATCTACTTTCAGGTTCTGGACATTTCAATACAAATGGAGTTTTTGTTTTTTTTTTTTTTAAGATTTTATTTATTTATTTGACAGAGATCACAAGTAGGCAGAGAGACAGGCAGAGGGAGGGGGAAGCAGGCTCCCTGTGGAGCAGAGAGCCCAATGCGGGGCTCGATCCCAGGACCCTGGGATCACGACCTGAGCCAAAGGCAGAGGCTTTAACCCACTGAGCCACCCAGGTGCCCCAATACAAATGGACTTTTAACATACATGGTTTTGTGGCAGACTTCTTTCACTTAGCAGAATGCTTTAAAGGTTCATCCATGTTGCACTTATCAGCACTTCGTTTTTTTAATTATCGAATATTTCATTGTATGGATATACCATATTTTTTTCCCACTAATCAATTGATGGACATTTAGCTTGTTGTCACTTGGGGGCTCTTATGAATAGTGCTGATCTAAAGGTTCATGTACAAGTATTTGCATATTTATTTTCATTTCTCTTGAGCATAACGTATAGGAGTAGAAGGGCTAACTCATACAAATCTTAAGGTTAACCATTTTAAGGAACTGTCAGACCACTTTTGAAAGTAGTCAACCTCCTCTATTATTCCTGTTTCTAGTAATTGGAGTCTTCTTTTTTTCCCTTGACCTGTCTAGCTAAACATCGGTTTTGTTATCTTTTTTCAAAGGATCAACTTTTGATTTTATTGATTTTTTTCCCTCTCTTTTTATATTCTCTATCAATTTACGTTCTAATCATTCTTACTTTTTGCTTGCTTTGAGTCTAGTTAGTGTCTGAAGATGGAAGGCAAATACATATTTTTTTCAGTAAGTAAATATTTTCATTGTTTATTTATGTGAC
The DNA here is from genome assembly GCF_002288905.1 of Enhydra lutris kenyoni. Taxonomy (NCBI): domain Eukaryota; kingdom Metazoa; phylum Chordata; class Mammalia; order Carnivora; family Mustelidae; genus Enhydra; species Enhydra lutris. Next base: position 9,101,896 of record NW_019154124.1, read on the forward strand.
TATCTTCTTATAGTCCAGAACAGATATTCTAGAAGTCAGGAACCATGATTAATTTTATTTTGTCACAAGTACCTAATATAAGCTTTGGCCCAAACTACTGCACTACTAAAACTACAAATAAAATACTGAAACCACATTTTTAAATGTAATGAGGAACTAACAAGAAAATAAGGGATAATCAAGACCAAAATCTAAGTAGGAAATCAGAGACAGATAAACAGCAGACCATTTTCACCTTGAGAATATTAGCTAATAAAAGTGAGTTGAGCTCTAGTTTCACTTACCTAAGAAGTGAAACTGAACACTGTTGGTGGTAGGAAGTCTAACAGGGTACTCAAGGTTAATCAGTAAACTGTATATATACTGTTACAGTAAAGAAATTGCCCATCACCAGAGAGAAAACATATGATATAAACATCTGTATAATGTTCAAAGCATCTAAAATAACATAGATCAAATGTGAAAAAACTATGAAGACAATCAAGGGAATGATAATCCCCAAGTCCATGGTAATGCTTTCTCTGAGCAGAAAAAGAAAAGGATGGGGTCACATAAGGACATATGGAAATTTTAAAGAATGTAGTAAAAAATTTTTCATAAACTGGATGGTAGAATCCAGGTGTTCCTAACATTCTTTATATTTTATAATTTTAAACAAATATCCTTTGATATTTGTATGTACTAGACTTTAAGATATATGTGTATTCTGTATATATTTATATAATATATATACAGTATATATATGGAAATAATCCTTATATATATTCTTATATATATATGGAAAGAAACACCTAGATCATTTTTCAAATAAAGCCCAGAGAGGTTGTATGACTAGCTCAAGGCAAACAGCTTGTTAATCAAGTCAGGACTAAGCTATATTTTCTTTAATAAATAGCTATTAACTTTTCAAGAGCCATCTACAAAATAGTATAACTCTAACACCAGAAAAACAATTTTAAATTTTAAATATCAATAGTGTAATTTGGCCATAATCTGTGTAGTGTAACAAGGGTTTACATGAATTATTTTTATCAAGTCTCCTAAAAACTGTGGCTGCAATAATTTGAACTAAAATTTATCTGCTGTAACTCATCTGCTGCAAATTCGTAATCCCAGGTTGACGTTTCCTATGGCACAAAACAATCTTGAAAGTTGTACTCTGTCTTGTGTTGTCAAGCTACGTAAGTAACTTTTACTGCTAGAAAAATGACACTGAAAATTAATAATGAATATAATCCCTTTGTGTAAAGAATACAGAGTACATACAACTATGCATTTTTTTTCTTTGTAAGGAATCACAAAAATCTTGTAAATTATGGTATTTTACCACAAATTGTTAGAAGTGGATTTAGTCAGCCTCATAAGTTTGAAGAAACTTGGTAAAGGAAAACTTGGGTGGGGGCAACTGGATGGCTCAGTTGGTTGATGGTCAGATTTTTTATTTCTGCTCAGGTCATGATTTGGTGAGATCAAGCCCCAATTTGAGCTTGTGCTTGGTGGGGAGTCTGCTTGAGATTCTCTCCCTTTCCCTCTCCCCTCCTCCTCCTCCCTCACGCACTCGCTTGCTCCCTTCTCTACCTGGTTCACTCTCTGTCTAAAATTTTAAAAAGGGAAATGTAGGCAAAGCATAATGGACCAAGGGCTTATGTGCCTGACACCCAGCAAGGCTAAACACTGACGGCAGGCTTGCAGCAAAGAAGTTTAAGTCATAAGACAGCCAAATGAGGAGATGAAAGAAAAAATCTCAAATTCTCCTCCCCCCGGGGGGAGGAGGGGTACGGGGCAGGGGGAAGAGAACCGGGGCGCGGGTTGGGGGGATTCTTTGGCAGGGAGAGCTTGGGCAAATGTGATCGATCATGAGCTACAAAGAGGGAGGTAAAGATGACACAGCTATTGATCTAAGGCACAATAGAAGATCAAGCTTTGTGTCACATATTCTAAAGATGGAGGCGTTGACACAACCAGGGTGGTGATTTCAACCTCCTTGACATTAGAGGGTCCTTGTCAGACACTGGAGCAGGCCCAGTAGTAAGGTCCATGGTCTCTATGGGTCTCAGCTGGACAGCAGTGGGCCTTAGTTCAAGGAAGACAGTTGGGCAATATGACGCTTAGAAGCAGATAGTTAGAGGGGTGCTTGTGTGGCTCAGTGGGTTAAAGCCTCTGCCTTCAGCTCAGGTCATGATCTCAGGGTCCTGGGATTGAGCCCTGCATCGGGCTCTCTGCTCAGCAGGGAGCCTGCTTTCCCCTCTCTCTGCCTGCCTCTCTGCCTACTTGTGATCTCTGTCTGTCAAATAAATAAATAAAATCTCTATTGAAGAAGGAGGAGGAGGAGGAGGAGGAGGAGCATGAGCATGGGCATGGTGCATGAGAAAGCAAACGATAAACAGAAGTTCCTTAAGGAATATGGATTCTGAGGAGGAGGAGGAGGGGGAGGGGGAGGAGGAGAAAGAAGAAGAAGAAGAAGAAGAAGAAGAAGAAGAAGAAGAAGAAGAAGAAGAAGAAGAAGAAGACGACGACAGTTAGAAAGTCTACGACGAAAAGACACAGGCCCTAGGTTATAGCTTACTTCACCCTAACTACTCTAAATGTAATTTAGCCTTGTTTTAAATAGATTAAAAGTGAAACTTTAATTGTGAAGCACCATTTTCAAAAGCTGATCCCAATACTGTTTAGATCATAGTTCTCAGAGTGTTCCTGGACCAGCCTTACCATTACTACCTGGGAACTAGTTAAAAATACAAATTCCTACATTTGTGAATTCCTGAGTTTTAATGACCACACCTCCCCCACCCCCTGAACACACACACACTGTTTCTTTTTTTTTTTTTTATAAAAACCCAAGTTTTTCTTTTCTTTTTTTTTTTTTTAAGATTTTATTTATTTATTTGACAGACAGAGATCCCAAGTAGGCAGAGAGGCAGGTGGAGAGAGAGGAAGGGAAGCGGGCTCCCCACTGAGCAGAGAGCCTGATGTGTGGCTTGATCCCAGGACCCTGGGATCATGACCTGAGCTGAAGGCAGAGGCTTTAACCCACTGAGCCACTCAGGCGCCCCCACACACTGTTTCTGATGCAGGCGGAGAAGTGCTGGTCTAGAGCAGGACTTCACCCTCTGGCTAAACATTAAAGAAGTGCTGGTCTAGAGCAGGACTTCGCCCTCTGGCTAAACATTAAAATCACCTACAGAGCTTAAACCAGGATTTTAAGAGTGAGATGTATGGAAACATTTGAACTGGGAGAAGCCCTCCAATGTAAGGTAATCTTTGCAGAAAGGGAATGCCCAAAAGTGTAGTAATTGGCATTTATGTCATTAGTTAAAACACAAAGACCATCTGTGTGCTTTGGAAACATCTTGTTTCTTAATCATCATAAACCACAACAAGGTTAGGGTAAAAAAAAACACAATATATACATGTACAGGGTCATGTAGGGATGTCAACCCCCCACCCCCACCCCGCCGCCACTGCCCAGAATTAAAGCCTTTCGGACTCCACCTCTAAGCACATTCATATTAACCAAGTTTACGAGATTTACGTAAAAAACACAAGAGCCAATTTATGAATCCAAGCTGGAAATATTCCTGAAGAGGACCAGGTGTGTTTTGGGGCAGTGTGACCCAATTGTTTTCTTAGCTATGGGCATGGTGCATGAGAAAGCAAACGATAAACAGAAGTTCCTTAAGGAATATGGATTCTGAGGAACTGACTATCTAAAACATCAAGCCACATGGCACAGTAATGGTGATTTTGCTCATGACAGTGAATTATCATCCTTTGTTTACACTGTATCCTTCTCCACATCCAAGACAGATTCATGGGGCAGAGTCTGTAGGGGGCCACAGCTAAATCCTTCTGTGGCCATCAGAGGGATGTTTCTCAAAGCCAGATACACAGTAAAATCACCTGGAAGATTTTGTTTGTTTGTTTTTAGCATCAATGTCTAGATTCTGTATCCAGAAATTTTAAGTGGAAGTGGGCCCCAGGCATGAGCACTTGTTAAAATTTCTCCAGGTGATTCTAATGCATCACAGGGTTGCAAATTCCTGCCCTAGGGTCCATGGTTCTCAACTTTGGCTAATATTAGCCCGGTGATTCCCACAGCCTGCAGCAGAGGCACCTAAGGGGGCAATACAAGTGGTTATAGACTTCATGTCCACCAAGGAATAGAAATAGAAACTGGTCATGACTTGACATACGTGCTCAGTTGCTGATTCTAGTGTCAAATGATGAAACTCTATTTGAAACAATGCAGATGCCATAGTCTGTTACATGGGGAGATCTATAAAACAGACAGAACTTATATAATGTATAAGGAGAATTTGGTTTTTCTGTGGAGAACACGCATGTTTATAGGTCACATCTGATCTGATTCTCTGGAAAATATTCTGCAGCTCTGTAAAGTGTAGACAGCTGATAACCATGTCTAGAGACATGCACATCCTGTCTGGAAAAGGGTCTAATGACTTCCTCCACTCCAGAAGGAGCTAGTTTTACCTCCATTTGCACGATAATTTAATGATAAATGTGTCTTTTTTCTACTTTTTCTTTGTACCAGGGGGTAGGCATAATCAATTTCATCATTAGGTTAAATAAAATTAACATATGTTTATTTTTGTATCTCCATGGGAGATAGGATGTTACTACTCTCTAAAAGTTATTTTTAAAATAATTCAATAGTTTTGGTTATTTTAATCCTTCAAATAAGGACAGCAGCAAGAGATAATTTTTCAAAGAAACATTTAAACTAAGCATTTTATATTGCCCCAGTTTGATGTTCAATAAAAGTATTTTAGGTATTATGTGTATCTTTACTTTTTATTATGTGTATCTTGCCAAGATACAATGCAAAAAATATAAACTGAGTGATTCTCTGAATCATTTCATCCTAAATATGATTATAGTATCTTGCGGTATTTAAAAAAAAATTTTTTTAAGGAAATATCAGAATCAACCACTAGGTGGCAAAGTAGCATTTGTGATGTCAAATATCAACCAAGGCCTGAAATCAGTTCACTGTTAGTGTAATTGAAATAAAGATGTTCACAGGATTCTAATTCTGTAACATTTTATTTATTTGCCCTCATTCAAATGACACTCTCTGTAGCTCATATTCTGAAGAAAAACAATCTTCACAATAAACTTGAAAACAGCACAAGATGTTTAAAAACATTGTCTTGAACCATCTATTCTGAAATCAGGTAAATATAAATTAAAAAAATTTTTTTTAAGATTTTTATTTATTTATTTGACAGACAGAGACCACAAGTAGGCAGAGAGGCAGGCAGAGAGAGAGGAAGGGAAGCAGGTTCCCTGCCTAGCAGAGAGCCCGACGCGGGGCTCGATCCCAGGACCCTGCGACCACGACCCAAGCCGAAGGCAGAGGCTTTAACCCACTGAGCCACCCAGGCACCCCAAAAATGTTTTTTATATAACAAAATTCTCAAGCTGAAAGGAACTTCAGATGTCATATAGAATAAGCCTCTTTTAATGTTGTAACTGATTTTAAAATATTCTCTTGAACATTAAAAAAAATAGTCCTGATCATTAATTAACGTAGCTCCTGTTAACCATTTTCACTTGGAGAAAATGCACTGCCTCATGTAAGAGCATAATCCTACACCTTTCAATTTCTTTGATTTTTAATTAGGTTTTATATAAGTAGCAAAAATGTGTAATTAATCTCCATCCATACACTTCTCAAAATTTTTAAAAATATTAATCCTTAACCCATTTTTAAGCAGTTTTATTCTTTTAGAAAATTATATTTTATATGGAGTAGATTCTGAGCTCTAAAACTTCAGAGAAAAAAAATAGCTAAAGCTTAATTCTAAAGGAGAAAACATTTCATGACCTTTCAAGGTAAACAAAAGGGAGTTATCTAAAAGATGGCAGAATGTCTTGTTAGCATATATCTGTAATAAGTCAGCATATTTCTCCTTTACCTGAACACATGCCAAAAAAAGAAAAATAAATCCACAGACTATAGTTTCAATGAAATTATAAGATAGATATCCATGGACTCCACATGAGTAAAGGCTCTCAAAGACAGCTGAGATGTGTCAAAAACAACACAGAAGCGATAAAATATGGTAAAAGGGTCCAGCTCTTTCCTACAGCTCTGTCTTTATTTAACACTATAGACTGGGGTTTTACTTTTCCTTTTGTTTTTTTCCTTTACTTCCTTTATTTTTCCTTTTTCCTTTTTTGTTTTTCATTTCAGTTTTTGAAAATGTTTAATTTGTCTTCTATGTCATACATTCTATTTGATAGATCGGTCTTAATCCATCATTCTTTTTAATAGGGAAACTAGAAGGGCATTTCCAGTATGACAGGAACAAATGTAAGCTGCCCACTATATTCTTTTTGCTTAGTAATAAATTAACACAAACTTCATAGTTTTTTTTTTAAGATTTTATTTATTTATTTGACAGAGATCACAAGTAGGCAGAGAGTCAGAGATCACAAGTAGGTAGAGAGTCAGGCGGAAAGGTGGGGGGAAGCAGGGTCCCCGCTGAGCAAAGAGCCCAATGTGGGACTCAATCTCAGGACTCTGAGATCATGACCTGAGCCAAAGGCAGAGGCTTAACTCACTGAGCCACCCAGGCACCCCACAAACTTCATAATTTAAAACACCACACACGTACTATTACCCATATTCTATAAATCAGGAGTACAAGTATGACTTAGCTGGGTCCTCTGCTTAGGGTCTTACAAAGGTTACAATCAAGGTATTCTGAGCTTAGAAAATTAATCCATTCAAAATAGTATAAATCACAAGCTTGTAATCCTTTTCTCAACAATGGCAAAGTGTTCAACTGCCAAGATCACTGGTGCAGAGTTATAATTTAAGAGTATTACATATACAGTTGCAGTGCACATTCCAAATTCAACATGTTATAGACACTTCAGTTAGATAATTGGTAAAATGTTTGTCTCTCTGTCTCTCTGTCTGTCTCTCTCACTCTCACTCACTCACTCACACACGCACCATTAATTACCTTGCCTGCATATGTGTGCATTATGTTTCGCGGAGGGTGTAATTTACCCCACTAAAGCACCACAAGCCCATTCTAAGTGGCCACGCTCCTGAATATGGTACAGTTCCTCTGGGGTTATTTTGCTTGGGACGAGGAAGTAGAAATGGGACAACAGAAAACTCTTCATAACATTGGCTTATCCTCGCAAACATGGTGACACTTTCTCTGCCATGAGAATGCAGAACACCAACATCAAATGAGAGCGCCATCTAGTAGCAGCATCAGGCGTTGGCTCACCAAAACTCCGCAAAGCTACATTTAGAGAGCTGAATTTTGTTTTAAGGAAACGAGCTCACTATTGTTGCTAATGAAAACACTAGGTATTGGACACACACATATATACTTAAGGATTCTTGAAAATACAAGAACATAACAGCAGACATTAATGGGTCAAAATTCAAAAGTAAGCAAACATAAAGAGCAGAGGATTATCTGTGCAGCTACACATATCTTCTATCAAAATAACATCCTCTCCAAACCACGAGGGTTTTGTTCCATTCGTTTCTAGTATTTATTGCTGTAGGGCTATGTCTACTTTTGTTGTGTTGTTGTGGATAACCATTGTCACCCCATGTGCATGTTGTGGGATTGTAAATTCACCTTTGAGATTCTAAAACTTCCCCAAGTATATCAAGTGTTGGCCTTTCGTTAACTTACTGTTTGGGTTCTTCTAATGGGATAAATCTAATGACTCAAATCTTTCTGCAACTCTGAAGTCTTCTTCCTTTGTGTCTTGGGTGGAAGCTGCCTTTGTCCCCTCTGCCCTTTATTTCTGTAGTTCCCATTTTTTGCCTGTCTCATCCTGTGGGTCCGGGTCATTTCTCCTATTATTTTCATGTCTTTATTCTTTATTGTTGTTTTTATTGTTGCTGCTAGCTCTACTTTATTCTATTTTTTCAAGATGTTGAGAGTTTTAATGTCCTCAAAGGTCATACAATTTTCTTGGCAAACACTTCCTTTGGTTCTCATTCAGAGCCTATTAACCCTCTTTTTATTTATTTATTTTTCCATCTTGACAGTGTGTACCTTAATTCCCAACCTGTTCCTCCACCCTCCTCCCCTCTGGTGACCATCAGAGGTCATATATCAGTCTATATAAGAGTCTGTTTCTTGGTTGGCCTCTCTCAGTTTCACTTTTCCTTGCTCATGTGTTTTGTTTCTCAAATTCCACATATGACTGATTCGTATGGTATTAAATTTCTGACTGACTTAATTCGCTTAGCATTCTACTCTGTAGCTCCAACCATGTTGTAAATGACAAGATTTCATCCTTTTTGTGGCTGAGTAATATTCCATTATATATATAATTATATATATTCCATTATATATATATTATATATAATATTATATATATATATATATATGCTACTTCTTCTTATATACTCATCTATCCATGGACACATGGGCTGCTTCCATATCTCAGCCATTGTAAATAATGCTGCAATAAACATACAGGTGCATCTATCCCTTTCAATTAGTTTAGTTTGGGGATAAATACCCAGTAGTGCAATTCCTGGATTGTAGAGTAGTTCTATTTTTAATTTTTTGAGGAACTGCCATACAGTTTTCCACAGTGGCTGCACCAGTTTGTATTCCTACCAACAGTGCAAGAGGGTTTCTTTTCTTCCACATCCTCACCAACACTTACTATTTCTTATGTTTTTGATTTTAACCATTCTGACAGGTGTGAGGTGATAGCTCATTGTAGTTTTGATTTGCATTTCCCTGATGATGAGTGATGTTGAGCATCTTTTCCTGTGTCTGTTGGCCGCCTGAATGTCTTCTTTGGAGAAATGTCTGTCCATGTCTTCTGCCCTTTTTAAATTGGATTATTTGTTTTTTGATATTGACTTGTACCAGTCCTTTACATATTTTGGATACTAACCTGTTATCAGGTGTGTCGTTTGCAAATATCGTCTCCCATTCAGCCGGTTGCCTTTTAGTTTTGTTGATGGCTTTCTTCACTGTGCAGAAACTTTTTATTTTGATGTAGTCCCAGTAGGTTATTTTTGTTTTTATTTCGCTTTCCTCAGGGAAATGTTGCCATGGTCTATGGTCAGAGAATACTGCCTGTGCTCTCTTCAAGGATTTTTATGTTTTCAGATCTCACACTTAGATCTTCAATCTATTTTGAATTTATTTTTATTTATGGTATAAGAAAGTGATCCAGTTCATTCTTTTGCACGTAGCTGTCCAGTTTTCTCAATATTTTGCTCATGAGACTTTTTCCCATTGTATATTCATTCTTCTTTTGACAGAAGATTGACTATATAGTTGTGGCCTTATTTCTGTTTTCTATTCTGTTCTGTTGATCTATGTGTCTATTTTTATGCCAGTACCACAATGTTTTAATTACTACTAGTTTGTAATATTGCTTGAAATCTGGAATTATGATAGCTCCAGTTTTGTTTTTGAGATTGCTTTGGCTATTTGGGGTCTTTTGTGGTTCCAGGCAAATTTTAGGATTATTTGTACGTTCTATGAAAAAATGCTCTCGGTCAGGTGATAGAGATTACATTGAATCTGTAGATTGCTCTGAGTAGTAAGGTACTTCAACAGTTTTTGTTTTTCCAACCCATGAGCATGGACTGCCTTTCCATTTCTTTATATCATCTTCAGTTTCTTTCCTCAGTGTTTCACGGTTTTCAGTGTATAGGTCTTTCACCTCTTTGGTTAAGTTTATTCCTAGATATTTTATTGTTTTTGGTGCAGTCGTAAATGGGATTGATTTCTTAAGTTTACGTTCTGCTTCTTCATTATTAGTGTAGAGGAATGCAACAGATTTCTGTATATTGATTTCATATCCTGTGACTTTACCAAATCAATTTATGAGTTCTGGCAGCCTTTAGTGTTTTCTACATATAATATCATGTCATCTGTGAGACTTTTATTTTTTCCTTATCGATTTGGATGCTATTTATTTCTTTTTATTGTCTAATTTCTGTGGCTAGGACTTCCAGGACTGTGCTGAATAAAAGATGTGAGAGTGGATGTTCTTGTCATGTTCCTAACCTTAGGGGAGGAGCTCTCAGTATGATGTTGGCTGTGAATTTTTCATACAAGGATTTTATTGAGGTCTGTTCCCTCTAAACCTACTTTGTTGAGAATTTTTATGATGAATCGATGTTGTATTTTGTCAAATGCTTTTTCTACATCTATTGAAATGATCATATGGTTTTTATCCTTTCTCATACTGATGTGATGTATCATGTTGATTGTTCGCAAATATTGAACCACCCTTGCATCCCAAGAGTAAATCCCACTTGATCATGGTGTATGATTTTTTATCATATTTCGGATTTGGTTTGCTAGTATTTTGTTGAGGGTTTTTACATCTATATTCATGAGAGATATTGGCCTGTATTTCTCTTTCTTTGTGGTATCTGTATCTGTTTTTGGTGTGAGGATAATATTGCCCTCATAGAATGAACATGGAAGTTTTCCTTCCTCTTGTATTTTTTGGAATAATTTGAGAAGAATGGGTATTAATTCTTCTTTAAATGTCTAGTAGACTGGTGCCTGGGTGGCTCAGTGGGTTAAAGCCTCTGCCTTTAGCTCAGGTCATGATCCCAAGGTCCTGTGATCGAGCCCTGCATCGGGTTCTCTGCTCAGTGGGGAGCCTGCTTCCCTCTCTCTCTCTCTCTCTCTCTCTCTCTCTCTGCCTGCCTCTCTGCCTACTTGTGATCTCTGTCAAATAAATAAATTACAAAATCTTTAAATGTCTAGTAGAATTCACCTGTGAAGCCATCTAGTCCTGGACTTTGGCTTTTTGGGGAGCTTTTGATTACTGATTTAATTTCATTGCTGGTAATTAGATTGTTTGAATTCTCTATTTCTTCCTGTTTTAGTTTTGGTAGATTATATGCTTCTAGGAATTTCTCCATTTCTTCCATCTTGCATAATTTGTTAGCATGTAGGTTTTCATAATATTCTGTTATAATTGTTTGTATTTCTGTGATGTTGGTTGTTACTTCCCTCTTTCATTAATAATTTTGTTTATTTAGGTCCTCAGTCTTTTTTTTTTTTTAATGAGTCTTCCTAGAGGTTTATCAATTTTGTTCCTCTGTTCTGCTGTTTCAGTTTCTGTGTCATTTATTTCTACTCTAATATTTATCATTTCCTTCCTTGTAATGGGTTTGGGTTTTGTTTATTGTTCTTTTTCTAATTCCTTTAGGTGTAAGTTAGGTTGTTTGAGATTTTTCTTGCTTCTTGAGGTAGGCCTGTATTGTTGTAAGCTTCTCTCTTAGAGCTTCTTTTGCTGCATCCCAAAGATTTTGGATCATTGTGCTTTCATTTTCATTAAATTTTTAATTTCTTCTTTGATTTCTTGGTTAACCAGTTCATTGTCTAATAGCACGTTTTTAAACTTCCTGTACCTGTGCTCTTTCCAAATTTTTTTCTTGTGGTTGATTTCTAGTTTTATAGTATCGTGGTCAGAAAAGACAAATGGTATGACTTTGACTTTTTTGAATTTGTTGAGACTTGTTTGGTGGCCCAGTATGTGATCTGTTCTGGAGAATGTTCCATGTGCACTTGAAAAAAATATATATTTTGCTGTTTTAGGATGGGATTTTTCTGAGTATGTCTGTTAAATCCATCTGTCCAATGTGTCATTCAAAACCACCATTTCCTTGTTGATTTCCTGTTTGGATGATCTATCTATATAATGGGATGTTAAATTCCCTTACTATGACTGTATTACTATCCACTAGTTCTTTTATATTTGTTATTAAATCTTTTACATATTTGGGTGCTCCCATTTTAGGTGCATAAATATTTACAATTGTTATATCCTCTGGTTGGATTGTCCCCTTTATTATTATATAGTGTTCTCCATTATCTCTTGTTACAGACTTTTATTTAAAGTCAATTTGTCTGATAAAAGTACTGCTTCCCTGGCTTTCTTTTGACATCCATTTGCATGATAGATGTTTCTCCAACCTCTCACTTTCACTCTGCTGGTATGAAATGAGGGTCTGAAAAGAGTGTCTTATAGGCAGCGTATAGGTCAGTCTTGTTTTTTTTTGTTTGTTTGTTTGTTTTTAATCCATTCTGTCATCCTTTTTCTTTTGATGGGAGCATTTAGTCCATTTACATTCAAAATAATTTGATAGATATGTATTTATTATCATTTTGTTATTTGTTTTGTGATTGTTTCTGTAGATTTTCTCTGATCCTTCTCTTGGTTTCTTTCATGGTTTGATGGCTTTTCTTTAGTGATATAGTTGGATTCCTTTCTCTTTACTCTTTGAATATCTATTACTGGTTTTTGATTTGTGATTACCATTAGCTTTGTATTTAACATCTGCACATAGCAGTCTATATTGGGTTGATGGTCACTTAAGTTTAAGCCCATTCTTTACTCCCCTTCTCTCCATATTGTAGGTATATGGTGTCATAGTTCACATCCTTTTATTTTATGAGTCTCTTGAATGATTTTTACGGATGTATTTATTTTTATTGCTTTTGTGGGTGTGTGGTTTTTTTTTTTAATTTGTTTGGTTTTTTGTTTTTGTTTTTGTTTTTACTTTTCATATTCTCACTTACAGTATTCCTTTCCACTCAGGGAGTCCCCTTTAATCCCTTTAATATTTCTTGTGGGACTGTTTTAGTGGTCATGACCTCCTTTAGTTTTTGTTTGAGAAACTCTTTATCTCTCCTTCTATTCTGAATGATAGCCTTGCTGGATAGAACATTCTGGCTACAGATTTTTCCCTTTTAGCACTTTGAATATATCATGCTACTCTTCTGGCCTGCAAAGTTTCAGCTGAAAAATCCGCTAATAACCTTATGGGTTTTCCTTTTTATCTAGCTGTCTTCCTTTCTCTTGCTGTTTTTAAAATTTTTTTCTTTATTGCTACTTTTTGCCATTTTAATTACTATGTATCTTTGTGTGGACCTCCTTGGGTTGAGTTTTTGGGGGATCTCTGTGCCTCCTAGATATCTGTTTTCTTCCCCAGATTGGGGAAGTCTTCAGCTATTATTTCTTCAAATAAATTTCCTGCCCCATCTCTCTCTTCTTGTGAGATCCTTATACTGCAGAAGCTATTACACTTGTTCGAGTCAGTGAGTTCCTTAAGACTATTCTCAATTTGAAAAATTTTCATCTTGTCCTTTGCTCAGCTTGGTTACTTACCGTTACTATCTTCCAGGTTGTTAGTTCACAACTTTGCTTCATCTTGCCTGCTATTTATTCTACGGAGTGTAGTTTTAGTTTCATTTATGCGGTTCTTGATCTCTGACTGCTTCTTTTTTATCTCCGTGCTAGGAGTCTCACTGATGTACTCCACTCTTTTCTCTAGTCTAGTGAGTGACTTTTGATCATTACTTTAAATTCTCTAGGAGGCATATTTCTTACATACATTTTGCTTTGGTCTCTTGCTGTGGTTTGATGCTATTCTTTCATTTGAAAGATGTAGCTCTGTCTCCTCATTTTCTCTGACTTCCTGTGTCTGTTTCTATGTGTTAAGAAGGTCAGCCACTTCTCTTGCTCTTAACTGTAATAGCCTTATAAAGAAGAGGTCCTGTAGCGCCCTGCAGTGCAGTGTCTCCTGTTCCCTGGGGCTGGCCACTTCAGGGAGTGTCTTCTACACTTATTGCCTGGGCTCTGCTCTTGAATCTTGGCCTCTTTTTCCTTCAGTCCGGTTGTCTGCAGAGGCCCTCTTTGACTGTTGTTGGCAGCAAGGTGTGCAGTCGTCGGCTTGCAAAACCACACCTGCTCCTGCGGCCAGAACTGAATCTAGCAAAATGTGCAGGTCAAGAGATGGGCTGTTAGCACGGGTTTTGCTGGTCTCCTGGGGGAGGGGCCACAGCTCCGGTACTGAAGGAGGTGTGACTGGAAAAGGTAGATCTGCCAAAGTGCTGGTTGGGGGCAGGCAGGGGTGATGCAAACAAGTCAGTTAGAAGTATGAGCTTTGTGCTGGTTCCTGCATGTGGCTGTTGTTAAGGGTAGGGGGCAGGGCCAGGAAGTGACATCTGCCAGCTCCCTGGTTCCTGGAAAACCTGTCCCTCTGATCCCTGTCTCTCCAGGCCACACTCTGAGATAAGCAAATCACTCTCCCTCTCGTCTGCCGTTGGCTGCTTTTCAAACTGCTAGTTCTAGGCTGTATTCCCGCGGGCTGTTTATCGTGCTTTCTCTTTAAGAGTGGAGGCTCTGCTTGCTAAAGCCTTTCAGGCTCTCCTAGAGCCCAGCCAGCTGATTTGTTAAACTCCAGCCTTTCATTCCTGCTGGTTTAAGAACCCCAGAGATTAGATGCCTCTCACTTTCAAAAGCAAATATTATGGAGATTCCTTTTCCTGGCTCCTGGGCTTCCTGGTGTGAAAGTCTGTCCTCTGCCCTTCTCTGCGCCACCAGCTCCCTCCCCGCCGGGGACAGCCATGGTTAATTTTACTCCCAGACCAAGCCTGGGATTTTTCTGATGTGGCCTCTTCCCTTTGTGTAAAATGAATAAATATTATTCACTTTGCCATGTTAAATATTATGTTATAGAAGATAGGCAGAATCCTGACATTCGTGTTTGCAAGGAGAGGTGGGGGGCGAGAGTGAGAATAAAATGCTAACTAAGCTTAAGTGGAAAACAGCTGTTTTTCAACATGCAGTTCAACAATATTTCTTAAGGGTTTTAAATGTGACTTGAGTTTTTCTAAGCATAAAATGAGGCATATTTCATCAATCTGGTACATAAAACTAAAATCTTTAAATGTAAATCTAGTAAAAAATCAGGAGATCCATTCACATTGCACAGGATGGACAGTTGGGGTACTTATATCCTAATGGTGTATTTACCATATTTTCCTATAGATCTCAATGTCTTAGAAGATATCTCCGGGAGTATATCAGTATTCCAGAATGACCTCTAGATTAGGCAGCTAAAGATGTGGAGACAGGTGCCTGACTCTGAAACACAGTATCTAGTAAGTAACAAAGGCTTTCTTCCAGAAGACTGCTGGAAGTTACCCAAAATTCATGTGCATGTCCTGCTTTGAACATACCCTAATGCAGTTCGGGTTCAGATTATGGAAGATACCAAATCGCCAGTGTGGTCACTGGCTTTTGGTTGGGCTCTAAGATCCTTTTGCCTTGCGTGGTTTTGCTCTAGTATTTAACCTCTCCTTCCTTCTACCCCATTTATTCTTTTTTTTTTTAAGATTTTATTTATTTATTTGACAGAGGGAAATCACAACTAGGCAGAGAGGCAGGCAGAGAGAGAGGAGGAAGCAGGCTCCCCACCGAGCAGAGAGCCCAATGCGGGGCAGAGAGCCCAATGCAGGGCAGAGAGCCCAATGCGGGGCTCAATCCCAGGAGTCTGGGATCAGGACCTGAACCAAAGGCAGAGGCTTTAACCCACTGAGCCATCTAGGTGCCCCTACCCCATTCATTCTTGCCCCCCATCCCATTCCTTTCTCTGTCTCTCTCAATCTGTCTCTCTCTGGTTTGGAAAAATATTTCGGTACTGCACTTGTTAGAATTACAAAATATTCTTTACTTCTATTTCTTTCGTAAATATGAATGTCAGGATTCTGTCTATTTTCTATAACTTATAATATTTAACATAGTAAGGTGAATAATATTTATTAACCTTATATAGAAATTACTATTTGCAGATGGGTGAGAGATACTTTCTCAGGGAAAATTCAGTAGATCTGTATTAGTATTGTAAACCAAGTATAGCCCAGGAATTATTTTAATAAAAACTTGAAAAACAAAATTCTGAAATTCAAATCACATAATCTCATCCATGAAAGGAATAAGGCTTACAGATCGCAAGCAGCTTTCTATACTTGATAGCATTTAAAATAATTCTTACATATTTCATAAATGAAGAATCAAATTCATCACAATACCAATAACTGACTCCATATACTTAAAAAAAATGATTGGACAATATGAATCTCCTTTCTGTCATATTAATGTGCTTCCACTTTGCGGTTCTGTTTCTGGTTTTATTATTGTTGCTAAAATCATTGCTGGAATCAAAGCAGACAAATCCATTTGTGCCTGTCTTGACCATTGTCCTTTCTAAACAACACCATGCCCTCTGCAGCCTCTATTGATATAAAGAAGGTGACACTTCTCCCAGGCCACGGATAAGTGTGACAGGGTCCTGTGGCATTTTCACACAGATAGCTGGGGCACTCATACTCCCCCGCACAGAAATTTGAATTGAAAACATATGAGAGTAAATGAAGCCATTATCGGTGGGAAAGAAAGCAGAGATGATGCCATGAGGTAGATTTGGGGTCCCCTTGGGTATGCTGAGTTGAAGTGATGAGGAAAAAAAAACTCTAAATAGGAAAATAGTGAGGATATAAATAAGCAGGTGGTAAGAGGTAGAGAAATGCAGAGATTCAGAGAAGAACTGTGTTTTCAGCATTTCTACAACCCAACATACTTGAGGTTTATGGAAAACTTGAGAGGTTAAGCCCTAATTCTCTATGGGAAGGGGTTGTGGGAGGCCTATATGCATTATTGTTTCTAGGTGGACAAAAAGGTAAAAAAATTTCCCCAAGGTGTTTTTGGTACTTGCCACCATCTCAACCATCATTACCACTTACGACTGTTTGTCCTCATATAATGTTTAATCTGTGTTGTTTATTAAGCTAATAGAGCATTTTCCTTACAGAATTGCTATTTTTTTAAATAAAATGTCATTTGCAATCTTCATCACTACCAACTCACTAAACCAAAGTTCCCAGCTGATTTGAGACTTTCATGCACTACATACTTTCTGTAGAAAGGATATAAAGGAAAATCCTGATTCAAATGCCAGTTCTTCAGAGAATTGAAATCTGACTGACCAGAGTATAAATTTCACATCCAAGATCAGTGTGATCCAAACAAAGGAAGCAACTAGCACCATGTCCCTGATGCAGAAATGAATTGAACACCTTCATTTTAAGGGGAGAAACTGAGATACTGAAATTGAAGATCACACAGCAAAGCGAGGACTCACACCAAAATATTTTTACTCAAAGTACATTTATCTTCCTAAAGGAATGAAAACCCCAGATGTAATGTGCATAGATTACATAATCTCTATAAAATCACATTTACCTTCTCAAATATTGTCAATAATTCCCAAGGTAGAAAAAGAACAGCCTATAAAAGATAACATTAATAACATGAAATACCATAAAAGTCACAAAGGAGAGGAGCATTTAATAATACAGGAAATGTCAATTATAGTTGTAAAAAGTAGATTTACAAAAATTATGTAGTCTGTCTTTCCCCTACTCTTCTCCAAAGATGCTAGAGGAGTCTGAGCTCTGTAGGCTGTGGTAGTTGAGGCGGGTGTTTGAGCCCCAGTGGGGCAGTGAGTAGTGTGGAAAATCAGAACCATTGTGGAGTGAGGAGGCATCTGTGCTAGGAGGTGCCCTGACACTGACTTTGGGAACCATGGCAGAGTGAGGAGGGCTTTTGCGTAGGGTGGTGGCCTGCTCAGGGTGCCAGAGCCCAGGAGAGGTTGGAAGGTCTCCCAGGCAGGCACTGGCCTGGTGAAGAGTGTCATAACCCCAGCAGGGAAAAGGAAATATTTGTGCCGGGACAGTGGTGGAAGTGGCAGGAGATTAAGACAGGCCAGGACTTCATACAGAGAGATTGATAAAATTAATAACTAAGAATAATGAGAGTCAGTCTGTCACTGTTAAAGGAGAGAGGTACTGATATGAAAAAGAAGACTAGAAGGAATCCTATGGTGTTTGAATTTGGAGATGTCAGTGTTAACTCATGGTTTTAGATAGGCAGGTAGGTAGGTAGATAGTTATAGATATAAATGTATATGTATATATATGTACAAATACATACTGTGTGTGTGCGTGTGTGTGTGTATGTGTGTACACCTAGCACCCAGATCTTGATTTCTAATATCATTCTCAACTGAAAGGAACCAGGAGTGCTTGTAAAAATAAAAACATAAAAAAGGAAGAAAAACAAAAAGAAAGAAGGCTGATTTCAACAAGGCTGGAGAAAAAGAGTATAAGATGAAGCTGGAACACATTGCTGTGCCAGAAAGAAAGGAAATGTTCAAAGAGTAACAGGGAACTGTCAAAAGGACGCAGAAGCCAAATGAAATGACTCCCACTGCTCACATCTGGGATAATTGGAGACTCAAAATAAATGATATCAATGTATTATAATCCTTTGAATAAAATGGAAACCCACAAGTCTATATTATATAAATTAGAATTTCGATAAGGAACAAGGTATTTATATTATTCATCATACAGACTGTCTCTTCCCTCATATTTTTTTTCCTTTTTTGGTTCTCCTCTGCCACTGTCCCCATCTTCTTTCTGTTGGTATGCCCTGGTCTATCATTAGCCCTCAGCACTTCTTACACTGAAGAGTCAGTGAATAAATTAAAACAACCTTGAAATTTAGGAGTTTTCCTTGATTTTCCCTTTCCCTAAGTCTCTACATCCAAAAAATAATCCTTTTTATTAATTGTATTTTTTGTGCCATTTCCTAGAACTTTACCATCTATTCCAACCCAACTGTTGCTACGTTAGTACAAACCTAGATTACTGCCTACTTTCTACCCTCCCTGCCTCTAGTTCAGTTGTTGGCTTATTCAGCCATTTGTTCATCAAATATGTATTTAAATTATATTATGTATTAACACAAGACAGATAGTTCCCCACTCTCAGGCAACTTACAGTCCAATGGGGATTAATGAACTCAGTTAATAAATAATCATGAAATTGATCTTTACAGTACAATTGTGATAAGGGTTACAAACCACCAGAGTTTGTGGTAAGATATAACAAAAAAAAAAAAGATCTAACAAGGAGGATTATATATGTTGTCATCAAGAAATTTGTAGTTGAGGGGCACCTGCGTGGCTTGGTAGTTAAGCATTTGCCTTCGGCTCAGGTCATGATCCCAGGGTCCTGGGACTGAGCCCGCGTCTGGCTCCCTGCTCAGGGGGAAGCCTGCTTCTCCCCCTCCCACTCCCCCTGCTTGTGTTCCCTCTCTCACTGTGTCTCTCTCTGTCAAATAAATAAGTACAATCTTGAAAAAAAAAATATTGTAGTTGAACTGTGGTCCCAAAACAAGAGTGGTTATTATGGTGGGACGAGGAGATAGAAATTACCAAATGGTATATATGCACACGCCAAATCCTCAAGGCAGGAAGATGGATTGTATGTTCTGGACACCAGGATAAGCCAGTGTGGCTAAAGAATAGTGAGAGAGAGAGGGATAGAGAGAGAGATGTGGATGAGGGATAATTGAAGGGAATATTAACATGAATCTTGATGCACTGGACCTGGTAGTGTTAGGGAGAGAGAGGTATTAGGGATGACTCCTGAATTTCTGATTTTAGCAACTAGATGGATGCGATCATGTTATTTGCTTTGAAAAAGAACACCAGAGTAATCCCAGGCTTACAATGGGAGAGGAGGGAAAACAACATGACTTTTCTTTCAGTTTCAGCTATAATGGCTTTTATTTGTTGTGAGAAGCTCTTAGTGGTGACACTGGAGCTCAGAGGAGACATGACGGACATAGGAATTTGAGAGTAGCTATAGGGAAAAAAAAAAGACTTTTCATTTACTAAGGGGTCAAAGAAGCTAAAGGAAGGAAGCCTTTCTAGGTGCAGGAAGTGATTAGCAGTCCTAATTTCTGCTGACATATCAGATTAATAACTGAAGTACATCCATTGAGATTAGCAATGTCAAGGTCATTGATGCCTATAGATGCCTACTTTAAATTGATTTTGATGCCTATTTTAAAACATTGATGCCTACTTTAAGACTCTTCAACATGCGGGTCCATGGGTGGAGTGGTGGCTTGCTTTCCACCACGTCGTGGGACATTCCTGACCTACTCACCTCCACCTCAGGGCCTTGATCTCATTACTTCTCACCGCCCTCCCCAACGAATGCCCCCTCAGGAATGTTATGTTCATTTGAGCCCCGAGCCAAGTTCTTCCCATCAACAAACCTTTTACACTTTGTGTTTTTATTTACAACCCCTGTGACTGTTGATGTGTGTTGTGATTTCTATACGTCCTTCTCTCTCCTCAGCTCTTTGAGGGCAAGGATCATATTTTGTTCATCTCTGCTTCCTCAGTGACTTGCACATGGGAAACAAAGAGGTGTTTAAATGTATTTTCTTAATTTCTATTACGACTTCCTTTTCAATGGATTTCTTATTATCCTGTTTCTCCTTTTTATGTGCATTTCTGAAAGAAGCTGACAAGATGTTTCCGAGTGAGCTTTGCCAGGTGTTGGCACATTTGGGGAGTCACCATGGATACAAGTTCTGTTCCTCAGTTTTGAAGTCAAGAATCTTAATTTCACCAGTCAATCTACTGGTGGCCAGCTTCTATTCACAACCAACTTTACCAACCATCCTTCGAGTATATATACATACGTACATGTTCTCAAGATGATACACATTCATATGTTAAACATTCCAAATTAAAGGATAGTTTGCATGATTATGAAACATAGAAAAGGTAATAAATACATTAATATTCAGCTTTTATGTGATTTCCATATTTGATGTTTTTACAAAGAGAGAAGAGACAAGAGTCTGTAGATACAATGAAGAAACAGGAAGAACATAGTGTTTTTAAAATCCAACAGACCAGGGGAGCAATTCCAACTGTGCTTCTTATAAGCTATTTTATCTATGAACCAGGAATGACAAAACCTACCAGACAGAGTTATTATGAAAATTAAATGAGTCAGTTTATGAAAAGTTCATAGACTATCTATAGTATTGAGATGTAATATAAATATTGATTCTCCTTCTTTTGTCCTTGTTTTTATCAACCTATTCTATGTCCCCTTGTCCCAGTTCTCCACTTATATGAGGAAATGTGTGTTTCCTACTCTCTTCACATCATTTTTCAGCTAAAGGGCTACTTTATTTGTCAGCCTTTTCTGGAATCATTGCAATAAGTGATCCCAGAGACTCTGGAGTTAACAGGAAAGCAAATATGACTTTCTATACTCAAAAATCGATTGTAAATGTGCAAATAACTGATTCTAATTACCCTCCAAGCCCTGACCATCAAAACATGTTAGAATATCCAGAAGATAACTTTGGGAAAACTGTGTGTGCAAGGGAATGTTCTAGACCTGTTTTATCTAGAGAGACAGAATTTGGGAATAAATAGATGTGCTCATGTTGTCGAAAACCGACCTCTGGGCTCAGGAGCCAAAATGCGTAACACAAGGACAGTTTGGGGATAAGGAGGAGCAACAGCCATGTTGGTTTCTGGGCAAAGGAGACGGGCAGGCTAAGGGCTTCAAGACCGCCTAGAGGGAAGGGCTGAAGGGTTAGGGGGATCTAGCGGTTTTCCACAGGAATCGCAAAAGTGCACCGGCCTCCTTTGTCAGGTGGTTTTCAGGGTGAATATGGGTTCCCTAAACAAAAGGCTAAGAAGAAGCAGGGGGGAAGGTAGGGAAGGTTTGTGGAAGAGAAGGAAAAAGCTTACTTAGTTTAAAATCGAGATTCGCTGAAGCACAGGTACAGCCATTTTGATTTTTGTTCAACTTTATGCTTTTAGGCAATTTCAATAACACAAACTCTCTTGGGCCCTGAGCCTTGCCAACCTCCTGTGATGGTTAATATTCTGTGTCAGCCTGACCGGGCCAAAGGAGGCCCAGACATGTGGTTAAATATTACCCTGAGTGCCTCTAGGAGGATGTTTCTGGATGAGATTAACATTTGAAGCAGGCTGCCTGAGTGAAAGAGGTTGCCGGCCTTATTGTGGGTGCTCTCCTCTAGTAGGTTAAGACCCTGAATAGAATAAAAAGGCAGAACCTACTTGAGTAGGAAGGAACTTGCTTTGCCTAACCTGGTACTTGAGTTCTTTCCTGCTTCAGACTCTAACTGAAATACTGACTCCTTCAGGGTCTCCAGACTGCCAGCCTTCGGCAATCCCGAGATTCAGTTTGCATGTTTTAGGATTGGAGAGCCACTGTAATTCCATAAATCAATTCCTTGTAAGAAATCTTCTGATAGAGAAATGCATATAATGTGTGTATGTGTGTGTGTGTGTGTGTGTGTGTGTGTGTTTATGTCTATATGTGTATTTATATCTAAATCCTTTTGGTTGTGTCTCCCTAGAGAACCCTATTACACCTATCTTGGAGAATTTGGGAGAATGAAGGAGGCTGGTGAGAGTTCTCCTTATGGTACAGCTCACGATCAAGCTCACTATAGTTTACCTTCAATATTTACTACCCTGACCATTGTCTCCAGCTATCTTGATTAAAAGCACACTGTTATTAGACATACTTAGAAGTCTTTGCCAACCTTTCAGTATTTTCCAAGATACTCAGGTAAATTGATTTCTGAGTTATTCTACAAAAACACATATTGCAGACTTTTTCTCCCTGACATATTCAATAGTACTTTGACTTTTTTTTTTTTTTTTTTTGCACCTGGGAGGAAATATTTATTCCATCCAAAAAGTATTTATTAAAGACATTGTTGAAACTAATGGATGCTTTTTGAAATTCAGTGATTTAAAAAATGTCTCCCCATGCGCTCTGCTCTCCTCTACACACATGGGCCCTCAAACACTGGTACCAACCATAAATGTTTAGATGAGAAAAGGAGCATCATATTTCATTTAGAATTAAAATATACTAATTATACTTTATTGAAAATAGTTTGAATTTTAGTTAACCAGCTGCTGTTGAAATCTGCACCACACTTTTTTTTTTTTCAGGTAGCTTATTTGCTGTGGAATTTTCCATAGAAAAAAATAAAATGCTACCTATGCTTCACTTTACATAATCTTTTGGAATTTTAGTAACAGATGAGCTATGGTATAAATATTTAAGTAAAAAGGGGCTCAAGAAGCAACATAAATTTGAGAAAACTAGTCATTATAGATAAACTTCCATCAGTAAAATAATCCTTATTACAGAATTAACTTTCTGATGTGAATCTTTTCGTAATTGATACAACAGGGCTGAACAAATGACAGACTTAAAAACTTCCTTGTTTTCTCTCCCTTATGTCTTAAAGGAAAACAAATTTCTTCATTTGCTCTTGTTAACAGCCAATTTTCAAAAAAGATAAAATCATGATTCTCATACAGATATAAAAATGAACAGGTGTTAAAGGATGTTATTTAGCTTGTAATCAATGAAAAAACCTGGCAGGTGTTATAACTCAGTCTGGCAAGAATCCAAAGCTTAGACACATTTGTAGTTAAGGAATATTGAAATAAATGTGCAGATGGATGCAAACTGGTTTTTCCACAAAATGGGGAAGAAAGAATCAGCTGAACCTTTACCCAGACGGGAAAGAATTTGTATGTCTGTAGACAAGAATTATTTTGCATTGTTATGAGTTATCTATACACAGTTGCAAAATAGTTTCCATAGCATCAGAATAAGATAACCCAGAGAGGAGTAAGACAGAGGACACTGGGATATGGAGAGGAGAAGTGAGTTGGGGGAAATCGAAGGGGGGACAAACCCTGAGAGACTGTGGACTCTGAGAAACAAACTGAAGGTTTTGGAAGGAAGGGGGTGGGGGGTTGGGTGAGCCTGGTGGTGGGTATTATGGAGGGCACGTATTGTGTGGTACACTGGGTGTGGTGCTTAAACAATGAATTTTGGAACACTGAAAAGAAAGAAAATAAAATGAAAAAAAAAAAAAAAAAAAAAAAAAAAAAAAAAAAAAAAAAAAAAAAAAAAAGATCACCCAGAGAGGTGTCCTCTAGAATGTTAGAAACCCATAGTTTCCACTAAAGTAAAAATTTTTCTTTGCATTCAAAAATGTCAGCTCGGGCTGGTCCCTATAGCTGTTGATGAGCAAATATATTGGCACTTAAATATTTTTTGGTTGTTTTGGAATAGAATAACCAAAAATTTCATAGATCTTCAAAGGAATCCTTCATCTGAAATACACTCATCTTAGCCACAGGTATGCAGCAATCCAAGGACCCAGATTAGCTCTAAAAACAGACAAATCTCCAACTGCTTAATCTTGACAGGTTAAACCTGGCTGAGAGTTTCTTTAATTTCTCTACCTCTCTGTTGAACTAATGAACTAATCCAGTATTTAAGCAATAAAAATAAATTGGGCTTCATTATTTAGCCCAATCATGTTTACACAGGAATCTAATACTTCTACAATCTGTTTCTTTAAATTGTAAAATATACATAACCTAAAACTTATCAGCTCAACCATTTTGAACATACAATTCACTGGCATTGAATACATTAACACTGGTGTTAACCATCACCCAGTCATCCCTTTTTATCCTAGACATTTACAGGACATTTCTAAGAGGAAACTAGAACGAAGTAGGAGGAGGAAGAAGCTCCGATATGTTTGACATAAAGAAATGTTCTCGTTGTCAACATGTGTTTTTAAACACATCCATCTCTCACTAATATAGTACCATCTGGGAAATGTCCTATGTCCACTAAAATTGGCCTGAAAAAACACTCTGAAATTTAGAAAGATTGTGACCGATCTGGTATCTGAGGCTTGTTTACAAGTGAAAGTCTTTCTGGAAGGCCATCTTCGAAAGACTCTGTAACATGTCTTTGGTCTATTAACACAAAAGGTGAACCTACTGCCGTACAATAATAAAAAATAGTTAAGACTCCGAAACAAGGAGCATGTGTGTGAATATCCTTGGCCACAATGTTTCCTCCTGAATCGATGGAGTCACAGTCAAGGACCTGCCATCATGCCTGTGGGGTATCCTGACTACAGTTTCTTTTAATATGAGCAAATGATTTTCCTGATTCCTTGACACTTTCCCCAGCCTGATTCTCCACAGCCTGACTGGAGCGCACTACTTATAAATCTAACCCTAATCAGATTCATTTCATTTGTTTAAAACAACAACACAAATAACACTAGCTCTCCCTTATAATGAAAATTTATCAAAATGGTAGTATCATAGGGATTATGTATTGGTGATGAAATTGAGCCTTTGATTGGTTAAGTGATTCACTGTTGCCATGAGGCTATTGAGTGGTTGAACTTTAATGTATAGGTAATTCCTTCATTTCTTCACTCAGCCTTTTATTTTATAAAATATTGCAGCTAGGCACTGACTAGATGCTAGAACACAAAGATAAAAACAAAAGAATTCAGGCCTTAAGTGGCTCAGTTGTGTATAGAGTCAAATATGTTTAATCAGGTGGATTAAATTAGATAGATCTGGACTGGAAAAATTGTGTTTGGAGGAATTCATAAGCAGTTCTTGCTCTTTATGGTGAATACTGAAATATCTTTAGGGAATTTATTTTGTTCTTAAAAACAATCCTTTGATGATAGCCCATAGACAGCCCACATGAAAAAGCGATTCCCTATGCATTGTTAATCACAAGTTCTGATTATCAGAGAGCGGATTTCAGACCACATGGTTTGAATTCATATATAAGTATAAATTAAATGTATCCCTAAATGTTTAGAAAATATTTTCTATTTAAATTTGGATTTAGGGTGACCTATATGTGAAGATTGTGATTTGTTCCTGGGATACCTTTCTGTTTTCGCCCAAGTGCTTCCTCAAAAGATAGATTGGTCTAGATTGCTCATATAAATGCACAGGTGGGCTCTTTTCTACTTAAAACAGAGCACATATTACAATAAAGAATTGCACTGGATTTAGAGAAGGGCTCCTTAAGAGTGAGTAGGCTATGTTAGAAGAACTGTGTTATTAAAAGCTGAGTGATGTGGGTTTCGGATGTGTGATATCCATCGTTGTGTGTGTCTTGATCAGTTCACAATGATGAGGATGTGTTACCGGGAAGGAAGAGGATGAACTTACCGTCCATCATCCCAGGGCTGCATGGCACTCTGATCCAATGGGTCTATGTTGTAAAACTGAGAAATGCCTGTAGCTTTTCATGCTGGTGAAACCGACCCTCTTTCTGTGGGTAGTGACTCGAGCATAGCTTTTGTCCCATGGGTTCTAAGACTCACCACTTAATGCAGGAGGGTGTTTATTCTAGGTGATGCACTCAGGCTGTTCCAAGACTCCTGTAAAACTCAGTGAAAATGTCAGAGCTCAGGTTTAATTGCAGCATGGGGAATAAGTGACATTATATCTTTCAGGAAGCTGAGATGGGAATATTTGCTGAGATCACCGTTGGATTTTGGCTACCCCTACAGAGAAGTCAATCAAAGCTTTTCATGCGTTTCTTCCATTTTTGTATTGCATGGCAATCATTTATTCATTTATACTTGTCTGTTTAAATCTTTATTATCTTTCTCCCCTGATCAGACTGTAAGTTCCTTGAAAGAAGTTTCCATTTGTGTCTGGTTTAACTACTGCAGGGACCAGGACAGAAGAGATGCTTAAAAAAAAAAAAAATTCTTGAATGAGAGCAGCAGTATTATTTACATGAGAGGTAGCAGTAATAGAATAAGAAATCAGGGAGAGGAAAAGAAGAAATCGCAATTTAAAATCAAGTGTGCTTTATTTTGGAATTGAAATGGGAAAATGCCCATAGGGATTTCAATAACCAAAACCAAACAGAAGTTAAGTCATAGTTCAGTACAAGTCTGCAACCCCATGTGAGGGAGGACATGGTCCCAATGAATAAATTTAAAGTGGTGGTAGGGATCCAAAGAATAAAGTTGTTTTATGATAATATTGCATGAAATAGTACAATTCCCAGTGCTTATGATAAATATGTATATGTGTCAGCCTAAAAAAATTCTTATCCCTCATATACGTACTTTCAAGTCATGGACTATGTTAATAATCCTAACTAGTAGGTAGTATGAACTAGGAGATTTAAGATAATACTTTTTTTTCCCCTTTGTTTTGTTTTTGTTTTTTAGAGAGGGCAGGGTGGGGGGGAAGGGGTAGAGGGTGAGAAAGAGAATCTTGGGTAGGCTCCAAACCCAGCCCGGAGCCCCTGGCAGGACTCAATCTTACAACCCTGAGACCGGAGCTAAAATCAAGAGTTGGACACTTAACCAGCTGAGCCCCCTGGAGATGTCATTTTTAATGGGACTTCTCAAGAGGGTTTTCTATAAACATGAAACAATTGTTAAAATTTATTAGTCTGCTTTTTCAAAAAGTAGGATTATGTCATAGCTGTTTCTATATTTTAAAACACACTGGAAATATTTTGGTGTCTTAGTCCGTTTGTACTGCTATAACAAAAATACCAGACACTGGGTAGCTTATAAACAATCGATTTTTATTTCTCATGTTTCTGGAAGTTGGAAGTCTAAGATCAGGGTACCAGCGAGCCCAAGGTCTAGTGAGGGCCCTCTTCTCAATTGTAGACTGCTAACTTCTCTGTATCTTCATGTGGTGGAAGGGATCAGCAAACTCCCTGAGGCCTCTATTTTTTTTTTTTAAGATTTTATTTATTTATTTGGCAGAGAGCGAGATAGTGAGGAAGGAAACACAAGCAGGGGGAATGGGAGAGGGAGAAGTAGGCTTCCCGGGGAGCAGGGAGCCCGGTGTGGGGCACCATCCAGGACCCTGGGATTATGACCCCAGCCAAAGGCAGATGCTTAATAACTGAGCCACCCAGGTGTGCCAGGCCTCTATTTATAAGGGTACTAATTCCATTCATGAGGCTCTACCCTCATAATCCAATCACCTCCCAAAGGTACCAACTCATGCCATCACCTTGGGAGTCAGGATTTCGACATAGGAATTTTTTTTTTTTTAAGATTTTTTTTCTTTACTTATTTATTTGTCAGAGAGAGAGAGAGAGAGAGAGAGTACACAGGCAGAGGCAGAGAGAGAAGCAGGCTCCCCGCTGAGCAAGGAGCCCGATGTGGGACTCGATCCCAGAACCCTGGGATCATGACCCGAGCCTCGAAGGCAGCGGCTTAACCAACTGAGCCACTCAGGCATCCCTCGACATAGGAATTTTGAGAAGGACATAAGCATTCACACCATAGGGCTTGGTTTTGTCAAAAGTAGGACTGTTGGAAAACTAAAAAGAATGAGGGTAATTTAAAATAATCACAATATTTTATGACCCAGTGAAAAGCTGCCTTGATATTTTCATCAATAATAGTCAGTCAACCAAGATGCATCATGTGAGAGGGTACTCCACGTGCCCCCAGGTTCTCTCCCCCACTCTAAAACTGCAAGTGTGGATTCTAATGTGATTGTTTAGCCATTACGATGCTGATTTAAAAATATATATTAATCTAGAATAAAGGTTTTGGCTTGGTTTCTTTGGTTTCTTTCAAAATCAAACGTTCTCAGTATTTGTATTATGGATTTATTGTCAGTATCTGAGAAGCATCAGAGAGAAATTCATTTTAAAGTTACAGAAACATGAAATAAAGATTAGGTCTTAGCCATCTGATCTCCAAGGAGTTTCTGCAAGAAAGAGAACTGTAAGGGAATTAACACCAAGGGCATTAGCTTCCTGAGTCTTTAATTTATCTTCATTGTCAAAGGCTGCCTTGCAAACAAAAGGCAACGCATCTGTTTTTACCTCTTCAAATCCTGACCTGCCAAAGCTTTTCGGGAAATAGCACCTTTATTATCTTCATTTTACCTGTTTCTTTGTTGTTGTTGTTCCTTATATCTGTTTATTATCTCCTTCGTAGTCAATTTCACCGTCCCTGTCTATAAGCAAAATCAAGAAATATGATTTGGTAGATTACACAAATGGACTGTTTTGTGCAAGGTAGAGGCAGAAATTTGCCATCCTTTCCCCACCCCCACTTAATAGATTTTTCAGGAACTTCATCCCCAGAAAAGCGTTTATCTTCAGTGGCTTAATCTTAAGGGTACCATCAACATTCTCAATAATTACCATATTCTAGTTCCCTTGTTTGATTGCCTTTTGTGCTCTTTGAGGAGGAACAATACAGTCTGTTTTCTCCTGGTGTTTTCCGAGAGCAATTTTATATCTTTAGAACAGGCTTCCAAATATCTTCTTGAATAAAAAGAACTCTATTCTTCCATTTGATGTGAAAGAATTGTACAAATAACCACCCATACACATCACTGGATTGTGAGGAATAAATAGCACCCTTAAAATATTAAACACATTTAAAATTACTCACATCAATCATTTAAAATCTATTGTCACACTTCAAACATTTGAATTGGAAAATTTAAGCATTACCATTACAAAAATTAATAAAATATCCACTGTGAACAGTTTCCCACCTAATAAAATTCAATTTTAAAGTCCACAAATTGGGGTGCCTGGGTGGCTCAGTTGTTAAGCATCTGCCTTCAGCTCAGGTCATGATCCCAGGGTCCTGGGATCAAGCCCTGCATTGGGATCCCTGCTCCATGAGGAGCCTGCTTCTCCCTCTCCCTCTGCTCCCCTTGCTTGTGTTCTCTCAATCTCTTTGTCAAATTTAAAAAAAAAAAAAAAAAAAAAAAAGTGCAAAACTTCTGAAGACTTTATATTTTTTTTCTAATAGTTTTAATTAAAGCAGAACTTATACATTTAAAATTGAACTTGAAAATGAGAGACTCACTAGAAATTTATCTCATTTGTGAATTTGTAACACAATTGCAAGGAACAAATGAATTGGGCCCCAAAGACATGTCTAGTTGGACATAATTTTATACATTTCTAAACCTTTCTAGGTCAGCAACATATTGACAATATTATTATAGATTATGTATCTGTAATGCATATTTTCTATTTTAGTCACTATGTAATTCAGTATTTATATTTACAACACACTAAATTTGATAATAATATTTTTCTATTGTTCAAGTGAGTCTGCTTGGGTTTATGATTCTGCTACAAAGCTTGTGTTGGAATCAAAAAGCAAGTATTGAGCTAATATGTTTAATTTTTAATGATAGTTATAGTTATTTATAGCTATTTAGGGTTTTGTTGAGTTTTTCATATTACTTAATCCAACACTGTTTGGAATTTTATAAAATACTTTTAATCTACGTGTGTGCTGAAATCCCAATAGAATTTGCGGACTAACCTTTATCTGTTATTTCTTTTGAAAATATAAGGGAGGTAGGATGGAAAGCACTTTTGCAAATAAGAGATGTACGGAAAAAAAATGTGTTTCAAGAGGAAAATGCATCTTCTATACTATACTCTTCTAGGTTATCAGATTCCAATCCTGTTCACTGTCACTGAGCTAACTGGCAATTTTATTTTATTTTTCTTAATAAATTGTAGGTAGCTGATAATTGCACATTCTGTCTTTTCCAAAAGTGATTTAATTCATTTCCTCCGCCCTCTGGAAAAGCTAGTTTTGTCTCCATTTGCAATTCATCTTGACATCCTTTTATTCCGTATTAATTCATACTGTTTTGACTTTTCCTTTGAATCACTTGTAGCCTCTGCCTCATATCATGAGTAAAGTAAGTTCTTCAACATATGTTCACTTTTATATCTGCATCAGAGTCCTTTTACCATTTTCTGGAAGTTATCCTTCCACAGAATTTTCCTAAGATGACTGCCGCAGTTGGATTATGCAGAAGCAGATGCTGAGGCCGAGATAGGGGTATATGGTATTTAGTAGAGATTAAGAAGTGAAAGAGAAAGAGATGAAGCAAAATTGGGCCAAGGAATAGGTGGGACAGGCCGGCAGTTACTCTGCCCAGCTGGTCAGTGGCCTTTAAAGATCCTGGATCAGGGGCGCCTGGGTGGCTCAGTGGGTTAAAGCCTCTGCCTTCAGCTCAGGTCATGATCCCAGGGTCCTGGGATCGAGCCCCACATCGGGCTCTCTGCTCACAGCCCTCTCTCTCTGCCCGCCTCTCTGCCTACTTGTGATCTCTGTCTGTCAAATAAATAAAATCTTAAAAAAAAAAAAAATGATCTTGGATCAGGCGCTCCCATCCTCGTGCCTCAGTCACTGCATGCAGGCTGGTGGAGGACAGTGTCCACAGATGGGGCTTTCTGCCCCTAAGGCAGACTATGTACCCATCCTTCTTTCTCTTCCACGTACATAACACTTGACCTAAAAAAACACCTACATATCAGCTAGCTTCTGATCGGTGTTTTGCCGTGTTTCCTAAGGCTGGGGAGCCCACACGGGAGACAGCAGCAAGCCATTTCCACGTGGAATCGCTAGGCTAACAATAACAACAATGACGCAACTGCACCTCAGAAGTGACTTTGAAGCCTTTCAGCCTAGCTGCATCCTCAAACCTCTCCCCTTAGCCAGATCCCAGGAGTGCCTGCAGCTTCCCCCAAACCGCGGACACTAGGGAAGTGCCAAGTAGGAGAAGGCGGAGTGAAAAAAGATAGGACTTGTCCAATTGCAGTTTAAAAAATCCTATATTTGTCCTTTTCACAAAAACAGAGAACCACAGGAGCGTGCGGGAGGGTCCTCCCTCCGGCTGGGAAGGGGGCTCACCTTGCAACTGAAGCATCAGGCTCTTCACAGCCAATCGATTTCCAAGTGTGATTTCCAAGCGTAGGTCGGACAGAACAGTGCCCTAGGGGAGTGCGGAGATAGAAGGGCTAATCCTGCTGGAGGGAATAGAGGAAAACCTTACTGAGGGCAGCTCTGAGGTTGCAGGCGGAGAGCCCAGGCAACAGGTTGTGAGAAAATACTGATCTTAAAAATCACCAGGAAACACGGGGTGCCTGGGCCCGCGGGCTCTTTGCTCCGCAGGGAGCCTGCCTCCACCTCTCTCTCTGCCTGCCTCTCTGCCTGCTTGTGATCTCTGTCTGTCAAATAAATAAATAAAATCTTAAAAAAAAAAAATCAACAGGAAACATTTTTAAGGGTGTAGCTTTAAAATATCTGGTATGGATAAACATTCTAAATTTGAATATTTATCTCAATTCTAGTTTTTTGAAAATGAACTACATTTGGCAAATAGGAAGGTAAATATTCTTGGTATAGACTCATTCGACTGTTCCTCCCCTTCCCCTATGGACTTTTGCCAGAAGACCACTTGCCTTGTTTCAGAGTAAGGAGGAGGCAAGTATTTAGGCTAGACTTTTTTTTTTTTTTTAGGCATATACAGGTTATAAATAATGTTCTGTTTGTACTAATGATCCAAATAAAACAAAACAACAAAAAAACAAAAAACAGTGCATCTTTAATGCTTCTCCCAGGCTCTATTCCTTTACTGTTCTTGTTTACATTACATACCCCCAACTATTTCCTTCCTTTTTCATAGACACCATTTGTTATGGACTGAAAATTTGTGTCTTCCCCCCAAATCCATACATTGAAATCTAATCCCCAGGGGGATGGTATTTGGCGGCGGGGCCTTTGGGAGGTAATTAGGTCATGAAAGTGCAGACTTCAGGAATGGGATGAGTGCCCCAAGATAGCTCTCAGTCTTCCCACCACCTAAGGAAACAGTGAGAAGCCAGCAGTCCACATCCTGGAAGGGAGTTCCCATCAAAACCTAACCGTGCCCTGACCTTGGACTTCCAACCTCCAGAACTGTGAGCCATGCATTTCTATTACTTATAAGCCACCCAGTTTATAGCGTTTTGCTCCAGCATCCTGAACTAAGACACCATTGGATAAGAATTTCAACTGATCTCCTTCCCAGTCCTTTCCAAATATGCCCTCTGGAGAAGCTTTTTCAGTAAAGAACTTAACATCCTTTATATCTTCCTGTCATAATTTTGCCTTAACTGATATCTGATTCCTTTTCCTATTGAGGAAGATCATTGTTCTAGCTCCTAAACTTAGGATAACTATACAGTTTTGCCATCCTAACTGGAAAATTGCAGAGTGAGAAGAGGAGCTCTGTTTATTATACCAGGATAATGGGCATTAACTTGCAATGTCTGGGGCAAACAAAGACGTATGTTACTGTATCTCAATCCCAAATAACAGGGGACTAGAGCCACATAACAATAAAACAGAGAGTCTCTTAAATTTCCATTGCCACTTCCACAATTCTTTTTTCACCATGAACAATTCAAGATACAGAGAATTCCACTGCCAACCTAGAAAAGTCTCTCAGGCTAAATCCAGTTTCTTG
This sequence comes from Enhydra lutris kenyoni, assembly GCF_002288905.1. NCBI lineage: Eukaryota > Metazoa > Chordata > Mammalia > Carnivora > Mustelidae > Enhydra > Enhydra lutris. The sequence continues at coordinate 9,134,798 of NW_019154124.1, forward strand.
CCTGTTTTTGTAAATAAGTTTGTGTCAAAAAACAGCCACATTCTTCATTCATATATTGTCTGTCCTATTTCAGCTACAATGGCAGAGTTGAATTAGTTGTAATAGAGAATTAATTGCAAAGCCTTGAAATATTTACTATTTATGGAAAAATTTTGTGAATCCCTGGGCTTGATTAACTTCATGAAAGCTGGGGATATGAATGTTTACAGGTCTTTTTCACCATGAACATTTAAACATTAAGCCAAGCACACAGTAGAGGCTCAACATTGCTTTTGTGGATGAATATCAAAATGGAAAATAAAGGCACAGTAACTAGTAGAATGTGCTATTGTACACGAGCAGATGAACCAATTGAACGGAATAGGGAATCTGTAATTTTCCTCTGTATTTAGTATACGGAAACAGAAATTTCTTTTTCCTAAGGAAAAAGATGGTTTGTAAAATAAAACTGAAAAATCTTCAACTATTTGAAAAAACTGTGTTAGACCTTTTGTGGGGGGAGGAGAGTTTTCTAGTTAGTTAGAAACCCCTACTTGACAGACATTTGCAACTGTTTGACTCCCCCCGCCCCCCACCTGCTCTGGATGGGGTCTTCTCTCTGTGTGTACTCAGAGCTTTCCCTCCATCCATCTGTTTTCTCCTTCTAGGACTTTCTATCCCTGCTTCTCCCCATTTTTCCGCAAGAGGCAGTGGCTAAGCGTGAAGGTTCTTGAATCAAACTGCAGGTTTGAATCCTGGCTCTCTTTCTAGCTAGTTAATTTAGGCAAGTGTCTCAAAATTTCTATACTTGGCTTCTCTTAAAAATAAATACAGTTATCTCACAGAGCCTTCATAATGTTGTAAAGTGCCAGAGTAACATCTGATAAACAGTAAGTCCTTGATCAAATTACCTATAAATAAAATAATATATAAAGATCTTTTAGCTAAAAATATAGAATGTCCCTAAAGTTCCCTTCCAATGTCTTTCCCTTCACAATCAAGAATTCTTTTTCAGAGATAATTACTATGTATTTGGGGGGTCTTTTTATTTCCATTCTGTGCACGGGAATGAGATAATTCTCTGCATGTTGCTTTGTGACTTTTTTACATTTATTAATATTGTAGGAACATTTTAGTGCCTGAATATTATTAACCATTCTACAGACTATATAATATAATGGACATTTTAATATTTGCATATTATTTAATCTCATGGGTATGCCATTAATTTTTTAATCAAAACCACATTATTAAATAGGTTTGTAGTAGTTGTTTTCAGCAAGATTGGTTTAATGAACCACCATGTACCCATGACTCAGCTTCAACAATTGTCAACTTCTGGTCAATCATATTTCATCGATAGCCTCACCCATTCCCCACTCTACCTTTTTCTTTTTTTTTTACATAACCATAACACCGTTATCGCACCTCAAAAAAATCAAATTATTCTTCCTGTTATCCAATATCAAATATTCAAGCAGTGTTCAAAAATCCTTGATATCTTTTCCCTCCCTCCTTCCCTTCCCCTCTCCAAATCATTTAAATCAACATTCAGATAAGATCTAGGCACTGCAGGTGGCCAGTAAGTCTCCCTTAGTCAGTATATTCCTCTTCATCCCTCTCTCTATTTCCTTGCAATTTATTTGTTGGAAAAAAGAAAAAGAACAAGAAAAAATAGGTCACTGGATCTATACTATTTGTCCTGTCCTGGATTATTTTATTGCATCATCACTGGTGTCATTTGATATATACCTCTATCAACTGTATTTCCTAGAAATAGGTAATTAGATCCAGAATTCAGGTTTCATATTTTGGCAATAATATTTCATAAGTGGGGGCACCTGGGTGGCTCAGTGGGTTAAGCCTCTGCCTTCAGCTCAGGTCATGATCCCAGGGTCCTGGGATGGAGCTCCCCACATCTGGCTCTCTGCTCAGCGGGGAGCCTGCTTCCCCCTCTCTCTCTCTGCCTGTCTTTCTGTCTACTTGTGATCTCTCTCTCTCTGTCAAATAAATAGATAAAATATTTAAAAATAATAATAATATTTCATAGGTAGTATGGTGTTGCCCTCAGAGGGCACCTAACATTGTGCTGTTTGTCTTTTTCTGATGTAACGCCATTGATGATCAATGCCTAGATCCATTAATTCATCAGCATTGTTGAAATGGTGATATTCTAATATTTATTAATATTATATAAATATAAATAAAATATATTTATTAATATAGCATACAAGAGCTAAAATCACACAGCTAAATATTTGTTCATGTTTATGTGCATATGTTTATATTTAAGACAAATTTCTAAAAATGAAATATCTGAATCAAAGTAAATTTACATTTGGACATTTACATTACCATATATATTACCCAAATGCCCTCTGGGAAAGTTATTCTAACTTTCATCTCAATGTCAGGTTGTTATTATTTTATTTTATTTTATTTTTTAAGATTTTATTTATTTATTTGACAGAGAGAGATAGACAGTGAGAGAGGGAACACAAGCGGAGGAGTGGGAGAGGGAGAAGCAGGCTTCCCACTGAGCAGGGAGCCTGATACAGGGCTTGATCCCAGGACCACTGGCTCATGACATGAGCTGAAGGCAGACACTTAAGGATTGAGCCACACATTTTATTATTATTATTGTTATTTTTTATTATTTTAAACATTTTTTTAAGATTTATTGATTTTTCATTTAGAGAGAGAAAAAGCATGCTGGGAAAGGGGGAGAAGAGAGGGAGAGAGAGAGAATTTCAAGCAGACTCCCCACTGAGCAGAGTCCAACACAGGGCTGGATCTCACCACTCTGAGATCATGACCTGAACCGAAATCAAGAGTTGGACAATTAACCGACTGAGCCACCCAGGTGCCCTGTTTTATTTATTTATTTATTTTTTTAAGATTTTATTTATTTATTTGACAGACAGAGATCACAAGTAGGCAGAGAGGCAGGCGGAGAAAGAGAGGAAGGGAAGCAGGCTCCCTGATGAGCAGAGAGCCCCATGTGGGGCCGGATCCCAGGACCCTGGGATCATGACCTGAGCCAAAGGCAGAGGCTTTAACCCACTGAGCCACCCAGGCGCCCTGCATGCTTTTATTGATGGTTCCACCATTTACCTAAACTGGCCAACTTAGAAATCTGATAGTCTTATTGTTATGTTGTAATTTTGGAGGAATTATCATATGATAGAGAGAAGAGTGTAATTCGAAACCAAAGAGACCTAGCTTGATTCTAGTACTCATGCAACATAATTGATCATCTTTGGCATGTAAAATATATTCTTCGATCTTCAGTTTTCTCTTCTGTCAAAATGGTACAGTACTAAATTCTCAGATTTGTGTAAATGATAGCACAAATAAGAGTACTTAACATGAAACACAGAGTAGAACTTCAAAAAAATAGTAAGTTGCCGTGCCTCTCTTCGGTGAGCACATGTCCAAGCCATCAGTCCCTCAACCTCCTTCCTTTATGTTTTCAAATCCATTCTTTTTTCTCAATTTCTGTTAGCACTGCCTTACATTAGTCTGTTATTGTTGCTTGTTTGGATGGGCAATATCTTCAACTAGTCTTTCAATTTCTAGTCTAAACATTCTCTAATTCATCTTTACTCTATGACCAGAATGAGCCTTTGTACTCTTTGACCAGAATGAGCTTTTGAGAATTTGTGCCTATTTATATCATGCCATTTTCAGAAAAATTAATCCAAACCTTCTTAACCATGCCATTTAATGCATGTTTTGTTGTCTGTATCTCACATCTCATGTCTTGCCACAGCCTCCTCCCAACCTGTGCCCGCCCCCCAGCTTCTCTTATTTTTTGCACAAACCATATCCTTAATCTGCACTTTCCCAGTTCTAACTAAGACTACTTATCCTACAAAGCAGATTCTCGCAGGGTGGGAGAAAAATGTCTCTTGAATGGAAGATACTCATCTGGAAGTGAAGGCTTTTCCAACTATTTAAGCCCCCTTAGGTACTCTCCACTTGGCCATTCTGATCCATTGCCTATTGAATGACACATTCCATACACTTAACTGAAAAGTATTCTAATAGAAAGCTACTGCCATAGAAGAAGAACACATTGCATCTGTCAAATGAGCCAGGACAGAAAACAGTGTGAGAACACTTGCTATAGAGTTTCAAATAAAGCATCTCAAATTGAGTTACCTATCTTACCTCTCTACCCCCAACAGACTCTTGTATGTAGCTCCATCATATCATCAGGGAAATGAAATTATCTTTTCAAATATTATAATCTTATTAGACTGTGAGTTCCTTCAGTGTATCCCAGTTTGTGGCTGCATGACTAGTATATGATGGGTACTTAATATCTATTTCGAGAGTGAAAATTGACTCCAACAGACATATTTATTAAAAGTTCAGTCAAAACTAATTGAAATTATAATCCTGGTATAATAAATTCCAAAAGGTACTCTGAATTTTTATTAAATCGTAATTTCATGGTGGTGTACATTCCTACACTCATAATAAAGGTCACCAGGGATGAGGAAAAAAGAGAGCTGCCACTCAACTTTCTAGACTTTCACAGATGAAAATAATAATGAGGGAATAGAAGAGGAAAAGCTTGTTAAACTCATGATACAAACAAGTTCCTAGTTTTCTTGTTCGTACTGTGTTCTTTCTTTCACTGGGCCCCCTTCGGAAGTCAAGAAGGTGCCTAGGTGCTTGAAGGAAGACCATTCCCCTGTATTTGCAGTCAAAGGATGCTGGATGCCCATAGTGCTCATAGTAGGACTGCTTACCTGCCAGGCAGGAGGCTTCCTTCTACAGAAATCAATTCCACTAGCAGCAAGACTCTAACCTGCAGAAATCTGTGTTTTTTTTTTTTTTTGTGACAGGAGAAAAGTGGGAGCCCAGAGGGAGCCCTGTTCATTATAAGACCTCCCACTCCTGCTCATCCCTGGCCACCACCCTCTGCCTTCGAAATATTAAGACTAGACTCTAATCTTAGGCCAATCGATGCCAAACACCAGAAGAAATCCAAGATGCCTACATTATTTAGGCTATAATGCTGCCTGGTGCCTTTTCTGACCTCATAGTCCACTCTTCCCATCTCTTCTCACTGAAATTCATGGTAGGTTATTAACAAATTCTTCCATAGCCCCGTCTCTTCTGTGACCCCTTGTTGTACCATCTGGCTTGAATGGAAACCTGTTTTGGCTTTTTTGTTGTTGTTGTGTTTTCCCTGAACACTTTCCTTATGTACCATCTTCTTAAATGATGGCCAGTTTCATTTCCACTCTCTTCTCAAATTGGGCCTCGAGAAGTGATAGGCATCCTCCCTGCTCCTCTTTGCCACTTTCAATCCATTCTCCTTTTCTCTTCCCTCAAAGTCCCCAGGTTTCAAGTTTGTGTCATCAGTTTGTGTCACCCATTCTCTGTCCTTGCTACGGTCATCTGTCTCTAATTCTTGAGGTCAGGTCATCCCTCCTTATTCTTTCAGTAAGGATCACGGGCTCTTTTGATCATTGCCATGCTCTCCAGCAGTACTCCTGTTACATTTTTTTGGTTGATTTTAATATCCATGTAGATGATCCTTTTAACTCCCTGACCTTTGGGTTCCTGGACCTCCTACCAATGATCCTTTGCATTGTCCTCAGCCACTCACTACTATGACCTTGTCAATACCAATAATTACAACTCCTATATAGTCTTTATATAGTCCTTCTCTTCAATACTACCCCAAATCCTTCCTAATCATTCCCTAAACCCCCAAATTATTTGCTCTCACCAGCATCACCCTCTCTCTCCCACCTTCCCTATGTCTTTTCTCTGTGCTTAACTTAAATCTTATGTTCGTTCATTATAATTACCTTTTTGTCTATATTCTCAATCCTCTATACATTTCTCATTTGTTTTATTCTTATGATTAATCCATAACCCTACCTAAAACCAATGATCTGTCTATTCTTTATGTGTAATTCCATCCATAGCTGAGCACAACTAGAGAAAAACATAGTCATACTTCCTTCTTTCACTTTAAGTTCATAATCATAACCCAAATCATCCTTCATGCTGTTAATAACCATACTGTAAATCCATAAACCATTCATTTTCTTACTCACCTAGAGATTATTTCTGCCTTCCTGCTCTATTCTCAAGCTTTTTACAATTCTTTTTTTTATCTTCACTCTCTTAGACTTTATTTCATTAAGAAAATAAAAGCAACCAGGAAAGATTGAGCATTGGCTTCGACTGTAAAGTGTGAACCTATCTTAATCTCTGTATTCGTTCCCATTAGTGTGGGTGAAATGTTCATCACGTTATTGTGGGGCAGGTTTCAGTTGTCCTCTTGATGCCACCTCCTCTCACATCCTCAGATATACTGCTCTTTCTCCCTTGAATCATCCATTTTAATTTCTCTTTTGGGTCATTCCTACAATTCTTTTTTTTTATCTTCACTCTCTTAGACTTTATTTCATTAAGAAAATAAAAGCAACCAGGAAAGATTGAGCATTGGCTTCGACTGTAAAGTGTGAACCTATCTTAATCTCTGTATTCGTTCCCATTAGTGTGGGTGAAATGTTCATCACGTTATTGTGGGGCAGGTTTCAGTTGTCCTCTTGATGCCACCTCCTCTCACATCCTCAGATATACTGCTCTTTCTCCCTTGAATCATCCATTTTAATTTCTCTTTTGGGTCATTCCT